>NC_064921.1:766633628-766936658 GCF_023897955.1 Schistocerca gregaria
CACTCCTATGGGAACAAAAAACTGTTGCATCCACGTCGTTGTTCCTACATCGCGATAAACGTACTTTGTAACCAGACGTTAAAACGGCTAACCATATTGTACTGTACAGTCAAATTTGCAAAACTGAAATAAATTTCGAAGATAAATATGAACCTTTAGAACACAATAGTTTACGTTTACATTGTAAATGAAATGTAGCCATTTGAACCATTTGTTAGCAGGCGGGGTGCACTCAGTCCTTGCGAGGTGGATTGAGGAGCTACTTTATTGAGAAGTAGCAGCACCGGCCAGGAAAACTGACAACGGTCGAAAAAGCGGTGTGCTGACCACCTGCCCTTCCGTATCCGCATCCGGTGACGCCTAGGTCTGAGGATGACACGGCGGTCGGTAGGTGCTATTGGGCCTTCAACGTCTGTTCGGCCGGTGTTTGTTCGTTTGTTTTCAGCTGTAGAACAGGCACATGGTCCCTCCACCATTACTAACTTTGTTTCTAAAACATTTTTTTGTACAGTACATGCTAATAAACTCCGATTCTTTAAAGAATCGAACTTCCATATACAAAGCAGCTGCAAACTTCTGTTTGATTCACAAATGACTTAATGGGTTAAATATCAGAGTTTTGAAATTCTGTTTAAAGTTTGCTGGAAGTCCCTAAGGGCTCTCATTGTCAATTAATGGATGAATACACCCTGGGAAATTTTGTGTCGTAAGTTATGCTGCTTAAAGACATATACATGGTTACTAACTGTAATATTTGTTTTATTATCAAACCGTAACATAAGACTATATCTGTTGATGAGTAAATAATGGCAACGTTTTAAAATTTTTGAATTCAGCCAGCAATCATATGTATTATTATTATACGAGAGTTGACTGAAAAGTAATGCCTACTCCTTCGTAACTTTTCAACAGTTGGCAGCATTGATATGCAGCAGGTACTGGCTTGTTCCGTAGCCTCTTCTCTACAGCTCCAGCTTGAGGCAAGCCTTAGTAGCATTGAACGGTTGTGTTGTTACAGTGTAAAGTATGGAACACTGAGCAGACGGACGGTTAATGCGTTTTAAGCAACGTGCAGTCATTGACTTTTTGACAGCAGAGGGTGTCACCCCAAAGGAGATTCACCAGAGAATGAAAGCAGTTTATGGTGATAGTGTTGATGTGAGTACTGTGCGTTGATGGGCGAGTAAGTTTAAAGATGCTGAGGCGGGAACACCTGACCTGCGTGACTTAGAGTTGGACCTACTGTGACAGCAACCACCGAGATTCACAACCAAAATGTTGACACATTGATTTAGGACGATCGTCATATCACTCAGAGAAACTGCAAGCACAATCAACATTTCACAAGAACGTGTGGGTCACATTATAGCGATGCTTGGCCATCCGAAGATCTGTGCACGATGGGTACCTCGGATGCTGACTCATGAAATGGAAGTGCACAGACTTGAAATTTGCCAGAAACTCCAGTATTTCTGTACTGCATGCAGTACACAATGCTGTAACATGTGTTCATATCCTTTCGCTTTTAACGTTTTCTTAAGCGCAAAAAAGGGACCATACCCCCATACCATAGCACGACATCCTCCGTACTTCACTGATGGCGTTATACATACATCATCCACTCTCCAGGCTTTCGCCGAAACGAAACCCTTCCAACAGATTGCACATGGATACAGCATGATCCATGATTCCCAAATCACTCGCTTCCAGTCATCCAGTGCCCAGTAACATCGCTTTTTACACCATTGCAAGCGTCGCCTGGCATTGAGTACACAAATGTGTCGATCACGAGGAGCCTCTCGACGATTGTACCTCATTGTTTTCAACTCCCTACGCACATTGTTCTAGATGGACTGCAGGAACTTGGAACTCACAAGTGCTTCTCTCGCTGATTTCCATTACTCGGGTGACACCCAATTACTAGTCCCAGTTAGAGGTCACCGACCTCTCCTGACAAAACCAATCTGCTGTTACTGCCGCGCGTGTTAGCCGCGCAGTCCGGGGCTCCTTGCCACGGTTCGCGCAGCTCACCCCATCGGAGGTTCGAATCCTCCCTCGAGCATGGGTGCGTTTGTTGTCCTTAGCGTAAGTTAGTCTCATTTAGATTAAGTAGTGTGCAAGCCTAGGGACCGATGACCTCAGCAGTTTCGTTCCATAGGAACTTACCACAAACTTCTAGAATTTTTGCTATTACTGCTTCTCTGCTCACAACACAATACTCCCCGCCATCTTTTATAGTGGCAGGTCTGCCTCCCGTGACATCTCATGTTCAATTCTGCACTACATAGGAGCGTCCGGATACTTTTATCAGACAGTGAATGTTCTTCTGCCGTTCGCCGCTGACAGTCAGTGTAGCTTGTAGCATCGCTGGTAGCCGCTCCTAGCTTATGCGGTCTCTCGGGCGTCTTACATCTATATCTGCATGCATACCCCGAAAATCTCTGTGAAGTGCATGGCAGGAGGTGCTTCCTATTGTTCCATGTGTTGCCGTTGCGTATAGAGCGCGGAGGAAAATGAGTGCTTAAATGCTTCCATGTGCGTTGTACGAAGCCTAGTATTCTCTTGTTGAACCTTTCAGGAGCGATATATAAGGGGCTGTAGAATATTCATCAACACTAGCAACTTTGTAAGTAGGTTTTCGCAGATAGGTACCTGTTTTCAGGCTTCTGCCAATTCAGGTTTTTCAATATTTCTGTGACGCTCTCTCCTGGATCTAATAAATCTATAACGATTCAGGCTGTCCTGCTTTGTATGCGTTCAATATCCACTGATAGTCCTATTTAGTGTGGAACCCACACATCTGAGCAATGTTGTAGAATGTTTTGTAAGCAATATCATTCTATAGACCAATTTCATTTTCCTAGTATCTTACCAGTGAAACTGGCATACGCAAGCAATAGTGTTTACTTTGAAAGTAGGAGACGATTTTGAGAATCGGAGCTACAAGTGACTTGTTTCCTCAGTTTTTGAATGCAGAGATATTTTTTGAATGCAGAGCTATCTGGGACCAGAGGGGTACTGATCATCATCACTGATTCATAAAAGGTAACATTAGGTGTAATAATTTTTGAAATTTAGATATGATGTTTCACCTAACTAATCCTACTTTGTTCGGTAAAGCAGAAACACCACAATACACATGCGTCGCATACAGTTCCGGAAGTCGATGGCGATAAAAACTGATGAAACATTACCTCAGACTGAGTAAATCTACTAGCTCATCTTCCCAAAAAATTTCATTAATAATGTTCGATCGGATCTTCATATATTGATTTATTTATGGTTCAGTCCATGTATCATATGTATGTTTGTATGCTCCACAGTTCCTCCGAAACCACTGGACCGATCTCATCTACACTTGGTTCACACACGACTTACTGTCTGTATAGAATCTCTATGGCGTAAGAACCACCAAGCTATCTGAAGGTAGGGATGGGGTTGAAAAAGAAATGTAATCCACAACGCACGAATTCCAGTACTTTACTCGTCCATTATTTGAGAATGAGAGCTTCAAACTTTACTCACAGTTTCAAACCTTTACAAGACATTTTCCCGATGACAGTGCTCACAAAATGACAAAAGAAACTACAATTTCTTTTCTCTGGGCAGTAACTGCTTCATCAGGCATAGTGGTTTAGTTTTTTAATTCTGTACTACTAACTGTAGTCGCGATACACTTTTCAGGCAGTATTCACGTATACCACTCACAATGAGTGTACCTGAAAAATTTTATCATTGTACGACACACAGTTCAGGAACTATGCGTCATAAACACTGAGATGCGCGTAAAATTTGCCGCATCATGTATGACGTTTAAATTTATTACTGTTTTGCCATTAACTCTGTCCGCAAGGCATTTCGCAGACATTGCCCACGAATGTCACTGAACGACCCCACAAAATTATGTGATTGTACGACACGTAGTCAGGAGATACGACACCATAAACGCTGAGCTGCGTGAAAACGAAATTACAGGGCGAAATTCTTTAGAGATACAGGTGCAATATGTGTGGGGATATGTGTGAATAATCTTAAATATATGCCACATGTGCCTATGCTGGCCAACTCCCCATAAACCCTTGGATCGATTTCAGCCAAACTTGTTGCACCTATTACTATCTGGAAAGAAATACTGCAGAAGTAAGCCGGCCGCTGTGGCCGAGCGTTCTATGAGCTTCAGTCCGGAACCGCGCTGCTGATACGCTTGCAGGTTCGAATCCTGCTTCGGGCATGAATGTGTGTGATGTCCTTAGGTTAGTTAGGTTTAAGTAGTTCTAAGTCTAGGGGACTGATGACCTCAGATGTTAAGTCTCATAGTGCTCAGAGCCATTTGAAACATTTTCAACTGTGAAGGTAAGAACCAGCAACCTCCTATTGTGGCGAGGGTGATAGTTGAGTGAACTATTCCTTCAGGAACCGTTCTGCCATCTTACTAAATCAAAGTAAATATAATTTTTACGAAATTTAGGACTGTGGTACGACGTGCAAAATTTTTCGTGTTAAATGAATTTTTATGCTAATCGCTAAATTAGTCTTGGGTTTTGTGAGTCTGTAGTATTTCCGAAGCAATGAAGAATTTAATATTCTGATTAAGATCTTCTTAATATTAATACACCTGATGTGTTTGGGTTACTTTTTGTGTAAAACATTATCTTTTGGTCTCTGGTATCAGTTGAGTGATATTAGTTTTTTAGACAATCGTTTAACTGAATTTTAGTTAGTATGATCTGTTATGATCTTTAGGTGGCATAGATCCTGAGTTCACGGTACAAAGTATGTTGTGATGTATTAAAATAGTTGCAACACCCAAAATATGGATTTATTGCAGAACTCCTAAAATACAGTTTCAGAAAGATTGTATGGTGGCCACTGAATTATCAATGTTGTGCTGTTATAAACATTTCTTATGATAAAAAGTATAGAATCTATGTGATATAAAGGTAGGTTAGTCACTCTGCTCCTAGGAGTCTCGATAGACTTGCTGTATTAATCGATAATAATCGATTATGGATTTATGTCCTCCAGTATTGCAAGAAGACGATACTGAAAAGTAATCAACAGCAGTGGGCATAGTTTTTGTCGAGTTTTTCATCGTGTACCCACGGAATTAATCTGCTAGTATACTGTATTGATCACGAGAGATTCGTACATGGAACTATACAAAGGGATTACCAAAAACGTTGATCTCTGACGTTTATACGGACGAATAACACATAAAATCACAAAATGCTTGGGCATTTTCATGGAGCTACACTAAAATTTCAGGTGGCTGTCTCCTGCAAGTAACTCAATGTACTCATTAACAATGAGTGTGGCTGGATATCTAGAGTATACAATGGCGATGAGATGATCTGATGGCACATGCTGAATAACGACCTACCTGCAACCCTGTTCTGTTTCGAAAGGATATTGCATTCAGATGCGTTAAGATTAGACATACTGACGTGGTAAAAGTAGCCAACAAACGCAGAAGAAAACGTAACTCGCAAGTCACTGCACGTCTGCAGTGTTAAGACCCATGTAGATGAAATTTTGTGCTCGGAAAAATTGGTCACACTTGTTAGAACATTCCGGGCTATTATGCCGTGGTTGGACGAATTTCTTGCTGAATCCCAACGTTTCGTCGCAGTTGGCGGAGGAGATCTTTTCAAGGCAGATTTTAGCTTTTCAAAGGACAGTGTGTGCATCGGTCCTTCGAAAAAGATGCAACCGCCCTCGAAGATGTCCTCCGCAAACGGGGACGAATCGTTGGGTTTTAGTAAGAAATTCATCGACCACAACGTAATAGCCCGGAAGATTTTAATAAGTATGATATAGCCAGCTGTGAAAGTAATCATTTCACAACAAGAAACACTGGTGTTTACAACCTAAATGTAATTGTTTTCTATTGTACTAGGCAAGCCATCATGTACAGTCAGTGTGACATCCTATGACCTCCCTTTTAACACTGCTTCACAGGTATGGTGATAGTTCGGCAAACCTATCCACAATAAATTGCTACTACCAGAATACAGGAACACGATAAGGAATGAAAATTGTCGGTTCCGATGTCCCCCGAGGTTTCGGCAAGGTGATCGATGTGCCGAAGATAATACAACTTCAGATGGAGCAATTGATGAAAACACATCGTCCACGGATGTAAGTGGAACAACTGTTAACAATGAAGGATGCTGGTTGTTGGACACACTGCATCCTCCCACCGGAGGTTCGAGTCCTTCAGAAAATGGCTCTGAGCACTATGGGACTCTACTGCTGTGGTCATCAGTCCTCTAGAACTTAGAACTACTTAAACCTAACGAACCTAAGGACATCACACACATCCATGCCCGAGGCAGGATTCGAACCTGCGACCGTAGCAGTCGCACGGTTCCGGACTGCGCGCCTAGAACCGCGAGATCACCGCGGCCGGCTTCGAGTCCTTCCTCGGGCATCGGTGTGTGTGTTGTTCTTAGCATAAGTTAGTTTAAGTAATGTGTAAGACTAAGGACCGACGACCTCAGTAGTTTGGTTCCCTAGGAATTCACACACACACACACACACACACACACACACACACACACACACACTGCAGCGTATCTAACGAGCAAAGAGACCAGAGTTTCAGGCAAGGGATACCGTGGTTCATTACGGTAAAGCGTGACTTTATGTTGCAGACTTGACAGTTCAAAGGACTGTGTAACTGGGATGGATAGTGGCGGTATGATCGTTATACAATCCCATACCTGAATGGGAATAACAAAACGGATGACAGCTAGATATTTACAGTACAGCTATCATAGCAACAACGAATCAGATAACGATCTTCGTCACTCCACCTGTTTCGTTCATCATTATCACATCACTCTGCTACGTCGGATGCCAGTAGCCACAGTCTGTTATGGACGACTCTTGTGGCCGGTAATGTAACAGTTGCGATTCGTTTTCCTTGTCTGCGTTGTTTCTCTGTGCGAAACGTTTATTTTATGCGACAGAATATCCTTAACTACTTGCGTCTGTGCGCAGAGCAGTGAGAGTACTGTTATCACACTGCCAATCAAACCGAAAACTGCTAGTCAACGAGCACCTCGTTAACACGCCCGGTACAGAAACTCCCAGCGGTGTTTGCTGCAGCCGTATTGTATCGTCGGACAAACGTTAACTGACACTATCGCCTCCTCCGATGCACGACCGTCAATCACTTTGTCATTTTGATCGAGGTGTATAATCTAGCACCGTAAGATATCTATCTGTATGGGTGACTGAAGGCTCACATGAATGGCAAACAGTTCAGAGATTATAACGAGGAAGGTACGGCTGCAGTGACGTACCTTGAGTGTGTTACAAACGCGATTTCGTGTCCTGGAAACAAAATGGTCGCAATACAGTGAATCACTTTCATCATATATTGGAATGTAATTTCTGAAGAGTCATAGAATCAATGCTTCTGCCTTTAAAATTTATTACCAACGTACAGTTGACTCTTCAGTGCTTTCAAGCTCGTGTCAAGGTCAGAGCTTATGTGAATTACGGGGTAAGCTCTCTTAGCTTCGCTTTCATTTCGCTCATTACCGTCTAAAACCGAACGCGAGAAAAATTGTGGCTCATTTCTTTCATTCTCAATTTGACTAACGTGGGAGATTAGGGATTCATTTCATTCTTGCTTTTATTGGTCTTGTCTTAGAAAAGACCTCCAATACTATTCTTTCTTCCTTTTCTTAAGTCAATTCATTCGGTATCTTAGAGATGGTGACGTCTGCAGTGCTAGCATTCTGACGTAGAGATTAAAAGAATACATGTAAAAGCGGCGGGATTAATAAAATTAAGATGTATACCCCGATGCCACTTACAGAGTGTAGCGGAGGTACTTGCTGCTTTCTGAGCTACCGCATATGAAGCTACAATAAAACGTCTGTATTTATATGAGTCCCAATTTCTCTTACTTTAATGTGTCATATGTGAGGTACGTGACAGAGTCAGATGAATGCTTGCACAGTTTACTTTGGATAACAAATATCTAAGTATATCTAACCGTCCTTATGAGACTGCTTCATACAAAATCCCGCTGTGCAAGATTTCCCTTAACTCCCCTCTTTAAGAACTAACTACTAAATTTTTTACCTAAAGTTAAATGGATAACGCGAAAACTACGGCTCTAGGAATGCTCTTAAATTGGGGAACTAGCAGAAAAATTCAATCTTATTAACACTATCTGTCTGGAATAATGTGTTGGCTGTGATCTTGAGATGATTTCTAATATCTTCGAGGACACAGAAGGTGTCGAACCAGAGACAATGATTAAATTCAATACTCACGTTGATTTATAAACATATTTACTGGATCAACATATAAAATGAATAATCAACAACCTGTGACAGTTACATCTATCCAAATTTGCGTGAAGATTACATGGAAAGCACTGTCACTTCCGTAACTGCTAAATTACTTCTTGCCCTATCAAAAATTTATTCTCTCCGGAAGTTCAGCAATAACTGACAGCTATTTAAATAACAATATGACATTTCAGTCTTTGATTGCTATTTTTATTTTCAGTGACCGGTTTCAGGCTAGCTGCCCATCTTCAGAACATATATTGCAGTTACAGAGTAACCTGTCAGTACAGAACTATTGGTTCGCTGTCAGCGAACCAATAGTTCTGTGACAGTAAGTGTCTGTATGACCTCGAAATTCTCTGTTTTTCCTGTCACATCACTTCGTGAGACTGTGAAGGGCGAAATATGTCGCCTGACCTTTCTGCCGATGTCCCCTCTAGGAATTGTAATAGTAAACCATGTCGCCATACACAACGCGTCTCTTGTACTATCTGCCACTGTAGTTTGACGAGCATATCTGTATTGTTAGCACGAATGCTATACCAACCTGAGACGATACACTTCGCTCTTCTTCGAATTTTCTCTATCTCCTCTTTTAATCTTACCCAGGAAGTGCAAGAACCTTTTTAATAAGATACTGCAATTCCTGAATAATGCTGCAAATGAACCAGTGAACAATGAAACTTATTCAGGAAATGTCGAGTTATTTGGGCGAAGAAGTAACTCGTGAGTCCTTATCTCAATCTTTTTTTAAAGCATAGTTAAGTATAACAAATGTCTTAATTTAATAGGGCTTGTAAATATATTGTATCCATATTAACTCGATTTACGTTTCTCACATCTTCATTAACACATTCGGATAAAATTATTTATCTGGAAAAGTTACAGAAAACACCTATCTAGACTGTTTCATGATACATACCATAGTGAACTGCAGCTGTAGAAACTAGAAGAAGACAAACCCGAATTTCACAGAAACTGGGTGCACAGAAAAAAAGCTATACGAATGAAAGATATTTTTCAGCGAGACAAATTGCGCTGGTCATAAAATATATCAACTGCTTCAAAATTCATCATGAGGAACTAGTGCAGGAGATTAATAGTATCCTTTATACATCTGTTGCATCATCATTATAGGGATGGTATTCTGTTACATGATCCAGACTACTATAATTTGTTCTTTTTCACTCATTCCTCGTGATAAATCAATATAGTATTTGTACAATTTGTACAATTCTGACGTTACGGCTAATAATGGAAGCAAGGTGAAGAAAAATCAAGACACGTTCATAGGATTTGTCGACCTGGAAAAAGCGTTCGACAATATAAAACGGTGCAAGCTGTTCGAGATTCTGAAAAAGTAGGGGTAAGCTATAGGGAGAGACGGGTCATATACAATATGTACAACAACCAAGAGGGAATAATAAGAGTGGACGATCAAGAACGAAGTGCTCGTATTAAGAAGGGCGTAAGACAAGGCTGTAGCCTTTCGCCCCTACTCTTCAATCTGTACATCGAGGAAGCAATGATGGAAATAAAAGAAAGGTTCAGGAGTGGAATTAAAATACAAGGTGAAAGGATATCAATGATACGATTCGCTGATGACATTGCTATCCTGAGTGAAAGTGAAGAAGAATTAAATGATCTGCTGAACGGAATGAACAGTCTAATGAGTACACAGTATGATTTGAGAGTAAATCGGAGAAAGACGAAGGTAATGAGAAGTAGTAGAAATGAGAACAGCGAGAAACTTAACATCAGGATTGATGGTCAAGAAGTCAATGAAGTTAAGGAATTCTGCTACCTAGGCAGTAAAATAACCAATGACGGACGGAGCAAGGGGGACATCAAAAGCAGACTCGCTGTGGCAAAAAAGGCATTTCTGGCCAAGAGAAGTCTACTAATATCAAATACCGGCCTTAATTTGAGGAAGAAATTTCTGAGGATGTACGCCTGGAGTACAGCATTGTATGGTAGTGAAACATGGACTGTGAGAAAACCGGAACAGAAGAGAATCGAAGCATTTGAGATGTGGTGCTATAGACGAATATTGAAAATTAGGTGGACTGATAAGGTAAGGAATGAGGAGGTTCTACGCAGAATCGGAGAGGAAAGGAATATGTGGAAAACACTGATAAGGAGAAGGGACAGGATGATAGGACATCTGCTAAGACATGAGGGAATGACTTCCATGGTACTAGAGGGAGCTGTAGAGGGCAAAAACTGTAGAGGAAGACAGAGATTGGAATATGTCAAGCAAATAATTGAGGACGTAGGTTGCAAGTGCTACTCTGAGATGAAGAGGTTAGCACAGGGGAGGAATTCGTGGCGGGCCGCATCAAACCAGTCAGTAGACTGATGACAAAAAAAAAGGTACCATATAAATATAGTATCTGTAAAAGTAGTACATGAATATAACATTTGTAAAAGATGAAAACCGCCAGTCCCAATGCATACTTTGCAATGGCGTATAAAATTTTGCCACCCTCTCTCAAATATCCCTGGAAGGGCACCAACCTTTCCCATGTTAATTTCTACTGGGGTTTCATACACCAGTGACTTCATGTAACGTCATAGAGAAAATGCATGCGATTGACATCCAGTGACTGCGATAGACATGCAACAGTATCTCCTAATATTCCATGGGGGTACCTGTTTTTCAGTGGTTATATAGGTAGGATACACGCATTCGTGTCCGATATTAGCCGGTACAGTAGCTCAGCGTGTTTGGTCAGAGGGCTGACTGCCCTCTGTAATAAATAAAAAACAAAAATAAAATAAAAAAAACTGACTGGAGTATTCAAAGATAAACTTGAATAAGCGTCATGTGACAGACCAAATGTCGAGAAAAAAGGTCGCTAACGCACTCCTATGCGGAGGTGCTCGACTTGAGGGTACGCCGGTTCGAATACCGGTGCTGCACGATATTTTCACCGCGATCATTTGGCGGGCAGGGGATGAGGAGTGGCCGCATGGAGCTTCTGATTACCAGTCTTTGTGCCAATGCCCTGGATTAAATTCCAAACCTCTCCGCAGTACCCCATGAAGTGAGGATCATGTGAGATTGTTGATGGTGATTTGTCCGCCGGATGGGGACATTTAGCTCCGGACCTCGCTGGTGCTTTTCGAGAGGCGTTGGCTATGGCACCGGGTTTCACCCCTCCGTTCTTTCATCATCATCCAACACGAACATGACACGACACTACGCACACATCATTACAGTCAACAACGCTTGCCAAATACATTTACATACACAGCTTTCATACTTCGCGAAGAAAAGGTGTCTGCAGCCGTGTGAGCCGTGAACGATAGGTAAAAACTTCCCAATTAGGCGGCTGAACCTCCTCTTCGGGTTGTCCCAGCTATTCGTGCCATGCGACTTTACTTATAGGTATGATGGTGGATAGTCGTGTTGAAATCACATCATCTCACAAACAGCAAGAGAGACAGTCTCCACTAACTGCGGCAACAAATCCCGAATTTGCTACGTACACTATTCGATCGAGACGTTACCAAATGTCACATTAGTTAACCTTGTGCAACTTCAATGCGACAGGCAGTTGTTTGTCACGCAACATATTCGGTTTACAAACTCACGGCTCTATTAAGACAGTGTACCGCCTGGAATATTAATTTCTAATCATAGATCCCGAACCCCAATAGTGCTAGTTTAGGACCCTTTTCCTTCTCTGCAGTTTCGACCCTAAGGCTTTTATGCACGCTATATAATTAACCCGTCTTCAAAATTCCGTTCTGTATGGACGTTACAACATCTTAATCAATATGTGTTTTTTCTTGTCTTAGTGAAAGCGGTAAAAAACATTAGTAGCAGCGTAATGCCTTCATTCTTTAGTGAACAGACCTGATCAGGTAAGGAAAAGAGGTAGCGGTTATCAGATTGTGAACTGTCGTTATTCCTACAGGAATGACTGCCAGTAGAAGTGTGCTTGGTCACCTGGTTGTAGCTCCTGAGAATGGAACTGCAATGAGACACTGGTTACGTAATATGTGCAGTCACCGCGAAGGACTCGACTGCTTAATAAGGCCGGTTCTGCGAATTATAATTAGCGGTAACTCTCCCACGACAATGTCGAGACGGATGCCAGCTGAGAGAAAATAGCTAGCTAGGAGACAGAGCACGTGGTTCAATGTCACGGATTTTCCGGCTCATTGATGTTATTGATCGTCAGTTACAATTATTGATTTCGGCTTTGCTATCTGCTTGCCTACGAGGTTATTAAAACTTAATTTGGTCAATACGAAAAACATTTTATATTAGAACAAGCTCAGTAAGAAAATTAACAAGTTCATAAACCAAACAGAATAAAGCAAAATAACTCAAATACTGCTGTACGTGTTCTAATTTGACTGTCTTCTCCCTACCAACCTGCGTAATCTCGATGTAGTAACGCTATCTCATTCAGCAGATCTTGCAGGTTCGAGTCTCAATCCAGACGTGACGGTCGGTATAAAATATTTCATTACCGTGTGTGCCCTCTAAACACATTAGAATATAATTCGTAAAATATATTGAATTCCAATTTAAGTTATTGAACGCTGCCTGAATGTGATGCTGTCGTCTTCGTTCAGAAGAATGGTTTGATGCAACTCTCCACGCCAACCTATCCTGTGCAAGCCTCGTATGTGCAGAACACTTCAACCTACGTTCACAAGAACCTGCTTACTGTAGTGAAATCTTGGTACTCCTCTACTACTTTACACCCTACTCCCTCATTCACCGCACTGTTGCCACCATAACCAATGCGGCTACTTCTTGACGCCTCGCGATGTATTCTGTCAGCTGTATATTTATTCAGGTTTCGACATAAATTTTTTTCGTTATTTATCCTACCTACCCACCCTAATCTTCAGAATTCTTCGGAACTACCGAATTTCAAGAAGCATCTGTTTCGTCCTTGTCTGTTTGCCGTCCACGTTTCATTTCCATACAAGGCTACACTGCAGTCAAATATTTTCTCAAATATTTCCTAGTACTAAAACATATATTTAGTATTAAAATTTTTTTCCAGAAAAACTTTTCTACTGTTGTAAGTCTCCATTTCATTTTTCCGTAAAATGCCAGCACCAGTTGCATTTCCCCTTTCATTTTGAAAACCATGACCGGTTTCAGCCCACAGTGCTATTATTCAGTGTATATATCAGGTTTTCTGAGAGAACAGAGAACGATTGCGTGTTGTCACATATCGATACCACCGTATTAGCGTATCACAGTTGACAACAGAACTGCAAGTTTCCGTCTAACGCCGATTGCGGTTGCGCGTGATCCGGCAGACCCAGCGGAGAATACGGCGCTGGGTTCGGCAACGAATATGTAAGACAAGTGTCCGGCGCAGTTGCTAGATCGGTTACTGCTGCTGCAATTGCAGGTTATCAACATTTAAGCCAGTCTGAACGTGGAGTTACAGTCGGTCCACGAGCGATGCGACACAGCATCTCCGAGGTAGCGATGAAGTGGGGATTTTACCGAACGACCATTTCACTAGTATACCGTGAATATCAAGAATTCGGTAAAACATCAAATCTTCGACATCGCTGCCGCCGGAAAAAGATCCTACAGGAACGAGACCAACGATGACAAGAAGATCGTTCAACGTGATAGAAGTGCAATCCTTCTGCAAATTGCTGCAGATTCCAGTGCTGGTCCATTAACAGGCGTCAGCGTGAGAAAGATTCAACGAAACATCATCGATATAGGATTTTGAATCCCTTGATGACTGCACGACACAAAGCTTTACACCTCACCTGGACCCGTCAACACCGGTATTGGACTGTTGATGACCGAAAACATGTTTCCTGGCCGGACGAGTCTCGTTTCAAATTGTATCCAGCGAATGGAAGTGTGGAGGCAACGTCATGATTCCGTGGACTCTGCATGTCAGCAGGGGACGGTTCAAGGTGGTGGAGGCTCTGTAATGGTGTGGATCGTGTGCAGCGTGATTGATATGGGATCCCTGATACGTCTAGATACGACTCTGACAAGTGACACGTACATAAGCACCCTACCTGATCACCTGCATCCGTTCATGTCAATTGTGCATTCCGACGGACGTGGGCAACTCCAGCAGGACAATTCTACACCCCACACGTTAATAATTGCTACAGTGTGGCTCCAGGAACACTCATCTGACTTTAAACACTTCCGCTGACTACCAAACTCCCTAGACATGAACCTGATTCAGCATATCTGGGGTGCCATGCAATTGCTGTTCAGGGGGAGATCTCCACCCCCTCGTACTCTTACGGATTTATGAACAGCCCTGTAGGATGTATGGCGTTAGTTCTCTCCAGAACTACTTCAGATATTAGTTGAGTCCCTGCTACGTCATGTAGCGGCACTTCCATGTGCTCGCGGGGGCCCTAGACGATATTAGCAGGTGTACCAGTTTCTTTGGCTCTTCAGTGTAGGACGGTCGGCGGTAGATTTCCCACTCGCGCTTCGAGCCACTATGCTGCAGCACCTTCGTTCGTGCTTCACCCTTGTTGACATTGTGATAGCTGGGCTCTATTTTTCGTTGAAGTCTTTTCAAAAATGGTTCAAATGGCTCTGAGCACTATGCGACTTAACTTCTGAGGTCATCAGTCCCCTAGAGCTTAGAAGTAATTAAACCTAAATAACCTAAGGACATCACACACATCCATGCCCGAGGCAGGATTCCAACCTGCGACCGTAGCGGTCGCTCGGTTCCAGACTGTAGCGCCCAGAACCGCATGGCCAATCCGGCCGGCGAGTCTTTTCACGCTTGGAGATATACAAGTGAAGGAAATCTTCCGTTCGCTGTGTTACTTGTTCACTAACCATTTCTGCTCCTGTCCAACGTGGCTACGATGATAGTTCCCGCACCACTCTCAGCCCACCTCTCCTTACCGTTGTGTTCGAAGTCGTGCAGTCGTGCACAACAAATTGCTCTTCTTTTTGTATCCTCTCCACCTGACATCGTGTATTGCATTGCTCCTAAATATGAAAATCCGGCTTCTACTTCCGGTACCTCATTTTCCAATCGAACTCCTTCAGCACCATCCTATTGATTTAATTTAAGTACATTCCATTACCCTTGTCTGACCTGTTGGTTTTATTTTATAGCCTGTTTTCAAGGCGCTACCCATTTCATTTAACTGCTGTTAAAATCCTTTATTGTCATCGTAGCATGTCTTTGGCAAACATAAGCTATGATAAAGGTCTACAATGAATGCTCTTATTTACTTCTTGCGACCGCTGTCAAACCACAAGAAAGGGGAAATATATTTTGTGCAGGGAGTCCTTTAACTCTGTCTTCAGAGTTTTCTAAATTACTTTGCTCAATGCTTTACGGTCTCCAAACAGTAATCTGAAACGAACTCCATCAGACTGAGGATACCTCAACCGTTTTCCACTCCATCCTTTGCCTAATACACAGTGACAGTAAGGACGGACACGTACTGAACGCACAATTATGTGGCTCATTAATGACAGTGTGTACTTTGGAACAATCAGAACGTGTTGTGCACGCCCGTGAGACTGAGCAACCTCCGGTATAGTCTACACACCGAGGAAAAATCCTTGGGTCATCGAATCCGTATTCTTCGCGTAACAGACACACTGACCGTCAGTGTAATGACGCAGTGCCAACGGATTAACTTGGCAGAACAACAGGACTATCTACCTAAGTCTGTGACGATGGAGTCCTAACACGGAAAGCGAAAGCAATGCATCCTGGATTCAACAAGCCTTGGAACCAGACTGTAGGTAAATGACACTAGATGAGTGATATCTGTACATTTTGTGGGCACACGATAGTTTACTGGATAGGATGGATCGTCAACGAATCTGATGTTCAGCCACTATTCTTTGAGTTCTTCAAATCTTTATAACACTCTTCTGGTGGTGTCACAGGAACACGTTTTCTGATGGAACATGAAATATGCGAAAGCATCAAACACTAAAGGATGCTAGTGGCCGTAGATAATACTGGCAGGATACTGCCACAGGTTTTATTGTGTACTCTTTCCTGAACGTCTACTGACGTGATGTAACAGAAGCATTACGCGCATGATTCATTTTGTATTGTTGTACGCCCAGTTACGGTCTTGCCATGCCGACTGCAGTCTCAACAAAACTCATTAATCAACGAAACGATACGTGAAGCTCTCTGCGAAGTCGCATCTTCACTACTGTGTCCCGTGACACTCACTTGCTCTTTTCTCAGGAGTTCATCTTCACTGTTAGTCTAATCATAAGCGCCTTACATTCTACTTTACAAAATGAATATGCATTTCGCTTCCAAGTTCTTTGTTGAAGGATAAAAACTTTTCAATACCAGATGCAACGTGATATTTTGTATCGATACAATTACCCAATATCGCACCGATACATACATACATTATGTGATCAAAAATATCCAGACACTTGGCTGAAAAAGACTTACTTGTTAGTGGCGCCCTCTATCGGTAATGCTGAAATTCAGTACGGTGTTGGCCCACCCTTAGCCTTGATGACGGCTTCCACTCTCCCCGGCACACGTTCAGTCTGGTGCTGGAACGTTCTTCACAGAGTGCTGCACTGAGGAGAGGTATCGATGTCGGTCGGTGAGGCCTGGCACGAAGTCGGCGTTCCAAAACATCCCAAAGGTGTTCTATAGGATTCAGGTCAGGACTCCGTGCAGGCCAGGGATGTTACTGTCGTGTAACCACTCCGACGCAGGCCGTGCATTCTGAACAGATGCTCGATCGTGCTGAAAGATGCAGTCACCATCTCCGAATTGCTCTTCAACAGTGGGAAGCAAGAAGGTGCTTCAAAAATCACTGTAGTCTTGTGCTGTGATAGTGCCACGCAAAACAACAAGGGGTGCAAGCCCCTTCCATGAAAAGCACGACCACACCATAACACCACCACCTCCGAATTTTACTGTTGGCACCACACACGCTGGCAGATGATGTTCAGTGGACATTCGCCACATACTAACACCCTGCCATCGGATTGCCACATTGTGTACCGTGATTCATCACTCCACACAACGTTTTTCCCCTGTTCAATCGTTCAATGTTTACGCTTGTTGCACCAAGCGAGGCGTCGTTTGGCATTTACCGGCGTGATGTGTGGCTTATGAGCAGCCGCTAGACCATGTGTAAGTGGGCTGTTCAGGTTTTTTTTATTGGTAACGCCACGTAGCGCTCTGTATGAAAATCACTGGCTGTGCTGTGTGCAGTCTGTGGCTGGTTTGCATTGTTGTTGGCTATTGTAGTGTTGGGCAGCTGGATGTTAACAGCGCGTAGTGTTGCGCAGTTGGAGGTGAGCCGCCAGCAGTGGTGGATGTGGGGAGAGAAATGGCGGAATTTTGAGAGCGGATGATCTGGACGTGTATCCATCAGAAACAGTACATTTGTAAGAATGGATGTCATGAACTGCTATATATATTATGACTTTTGAACACTATTAAGGTAAATACATTGTTTGTTCTCTATCAAAATCTTTCATTTGCTAACTATGCCTATCAGTAGTTAGTGCCTTCAGTAGTTAGAATCTTTTATTTAGCTGGCAGTAGTGGCGCTCGCTTTATTGCAGTAGTTCGAGTAACGAAGATTTTTGTGAGGTAAGTGATTTGTCAAAGGTATAGGTTAATGTTAGTCAGGGCCATTCTTTTGTAGGGATTTTTGAAAGTCAGACTGCGTTGCACTAAAAATATTGTGTGTCAGTTTAAGCACAGTCATGTATAATTTTTCTAAGGGGACGTTTCACATGAAATGCAAGTTTTCTCACCTCCCTTCTAACTTTCGTAGTTCTTGCAGTTGATCCTGAAGCAGTCTGGAATTCCTGTGTGACGGTCTGGATATGACTGCCTATTACATATTACGACTCTCTTCAGCTGTCGGCGGTTTCTGTCAGTCAACAGACGAGAACGGCCTGTACGCTTTTGCGCTGTACGTGTTCCTTCACGTCTCCACTTCAATATCATATCGGGAACAGTGGACCCAGGGATGTTTAGAAATGTGGAAATCCCACATATAGACGTATGACGCAAGTGACACCCAATCACCTGATCACGTTCGAAGTCCGTGAGTTCCGTGGAGCGCCCCATTCTGCTCTCTCACAATATCTGATGACTATTGAGGTCGCTGATATGAAGTACCTGGAAATAGGTGGCAGCACAATGCACCTAATATGAAAATCGTATATTTTGTGTGTGTCCGGATACTTTTGATCACATAGTGTAATATTGGAACACACGCATCGACACTGGTAGTATTGCATGACGTTGATTGTATATTTATGTACTTTTCTTCGACACGAATAGACTTTCAACATCGACTCTTTACTCGAAGTTATCGTGTCCGAGGGTTGCACTAAAATTTGTTCTCGAAAAAGTACTGTTTTAAAATGTAAACTGACTCTGTTTTCCGCCAGATCTCCGAAAGGAACGATGTAGTTTCGCGAAGGTTGCGCTCAGTGGATGTCGGGAGTTTATTTGCTTCTAATGTTTTTTTCCGGTAGTTGGTGCTGCACCGCGATATCGATTGTGACCTTGAATCTGCGGGCCAACATAGTCAGATGCTAATCGTTCCTGTAGAATACTAATATGCATGTTCTGTGAATATGAAGGTCCTATCTCTAGTCGATAAGGTGTCCTGTTTTTGTGAACACGAGTGTACCCTGGCGCAGGTGGGTGGAAAGGGAGTTGCAATGATGCAATTAGCTGTGTTCGCGTAAACTGCCAAGGACTGCTGAATTAGTTAACAAAAAAAAAAATGGTTCAAATGGCTCTGAGCACTATGGGACTTAACATCTGTGGTCATCAGTTCCCTAGAACTTAGAACTACTTAAACCTAAGGACATCACGCACATCCGTGCCTGAGGCAGGATTCGAACCTGCGACCGTAGCAGTCCCGCGGTTCTGGACTGAGTGCCTGAACCGCTAGACCACCGCGGCCGGCAATTAGTTAACAGATTAAAGTAAAGGCCCATAAAAGTACATATAAGCACTAGTTCCCTTGCCTAAGCGAATGTTGAATTAAACTAGCTGACTGCGTGAATTAATTCAGAAAAGCAAAACCTTAACTAGAGGCAAATGACTTCGCGGTCTCCTCGTCACAACGTAGGCAAATGTGGCTCATGCTTACCATCGTTCTAAAACACAGGTGCAGAGGTTAGCTGCAGTGATAGGTGAGCTATAGGTTTAGCCTGGTACCTATGATCAACTCTAGGACAAAGACTTCTTCTGTGCAGGTCTGAGGCGCATACATCGCTCCATCTAATGATCCAAGACGCAGTGTCTACTTCCTCTCCTTCTCAAAATCGTGATGGTTCTGCCATATCTGAGTTCTCCTTAGGCAGTCACTGTAGACGTACAGAGTTCTGACCAGTAAATAATTTATAGAAATAACGACAGTCTCCTATGTCCTAAGGAATCTTCTGTGATTAAACAGTGATACACATTTCTCTGTTGGAGTGGAGCAGAAACCAGAAATTCTCTCTCACTACGAAGGTAATCTCAGGTTTCGGGCAATGGTAGCACCTGCACACGCATGCACTCATGAGTCTTCATCTCCGGCACAAAAATAATTTTGGTGAGCAAATCCAGGGCTGCTTTGTGAAGCTTAAACATAAATTATTGCTCGCCTCCGTTGACCTCAACAGATTTTTCTCGCTGTTGGTGCCTCATGTTTTCTCATCCCATTGCAGATGTCTATTCTTTTAGAAAGAATACTCTTCGCTGGTTCTCGCAATGTAAGCTTACAGCCTGCCGAATGCTGCTTGCTTCCCTCTACGAAGCTCTTGTCGGAACATGGAGCACCGTCTCGGGCAGCGCTCTTCTGCACAGTGTGTGCCTGGCCGGGACGCTGCCTTTCAGCGAGGAACAACTTAACCACTCACTTGCAGTTATAACCCTGCATTCCTTACCCTTCCACAGTCAGCCTGCTGACCCAGCTTACAGAAAAAATTACACAAATCCTTCACTGTTTAGAAATGAAGCGAAGAAGTACTTTTTATATTGACAATCATTAGTCTTTGTTTCAGTTTCAGGTGTACTTTCCTGTGTCGCTAGTAATCGGAATTGATTTGGTAATCTAATTTGAATAGTGGGTTATTAATTAGATTCTATAGTAGTTTTAGGGAAGACTTTCCTGTAACAATTGGTAGAATCTGCAGGAAATGTAATTCGTATGCGAAAGAAGTAATTTTCAAAATACTCGTAAGACTGTTTCTTCAGTACTGAGTGTAGGAACCTTACCAGGTTAGGCTGACAGAAGAGAGAGAGCAAATCCAAGGAAGAGCAGCCACGCGATCGATTACTGAGCGTGACAGTGTTATGGAGTTCCTTAACAAACTCCAAATGCGGACATTACAAGAGATGCGTTCTGCATAAAGAAGGCGTTTGCTGTTGAAAAACTGAGAGCGTATTTTCCAGGAATAACTGGGCAACATGTTGCTTCCTCAAGCATTCGTCTCTTGGAACGACCACGATGAGAAGACCAGAGAAATTGGAGCTCATACAGAGTTCAGAATTTTAGCCGATAATTATTTTTCCGAGGCGTCATTTGTGAATGGAGTGGGAAGGGGGAGGGAAAGGTGGGAGTACTGGACGCATCTTCGCCGCACAGTGTAATGCGGCTTGCGGAGTATAGATGTAGATTTGTTCGTGTTGTACGATACAAGCCCGTTTCTTTTTTTCTCGCTAACGCAAAGGTGAGCAAATAAATAACGATTCTATAACAATTTTCTCCCACACACAGACTTCAGCAATCCTTCCGTCTAATCTGTGGAAGTGGAATACCATGCGAAACGATTCGACAGATACTTGTTGGCCACTGTGCCTACTACCTAGGGCGTTAAGTTCATCACGAGAAAGGTCAACAGGGCGTAACATTCCGAGAGCTCGTAAAGGCGATTTAACGCGGCCAGCCCCAGGCTCTCTCTGACACTGTGCTCTGGCCGGGCAGCAAGTTGCGAACGTGCCGGCCGAAGGTCGATCCCCCGCTTCTCTTCAGTACGGGAGACACGTGCTTCCCAAGAACAGCCAGAAGGTGTTTACTCTGTTCTCTCACTGTATTCCTGCTGCTCCTCTTTCGCAATTGTCGTATCGCCGATGAAGTATGTGTAAATGGCAGTCAAATGAAAACGAGACAGATGGAAAAAAGTAAGTAAACTCTTATATTATTTCACAAGTAATAGCCATAACTGTTTACACATTTATCCCACAGTGGGACAAGACAGCCCATTCCGTCACGGAAAAATGTTAGTGGTTGCCTACGGAACCGTGTCTGTAGCCAGGAGTGCACCTCTTCATGTGAAGCAAATCTACATACACGACTGTCTTTCTTCAGGGCTCCAAAACTGTGTGGGCGAGCATTTTATTCGAAGATAGTTTGAAGTACGCTGCAGAAATTTCGCTAGAAAACCCTTACACATCCTCCAAACAGCCCCGATTTCTCTCCGTGTGATTTCCATATTTTTGCAGCCCCGAAGAAAGAAATTCACTTCCGTCGATTTTTTTCGGACGAAGAGGTGCACGCCTTGCCACAGTCATGGTTCAATAATCAATTGCAAACAATTTTTTCATGAAGTAATTGACCATCTTGTCTCACAGTGGGATAAACGTATCAGCAGCTATGCCGATTACTTTCGAAATAATAAACACGTTACTTCCTTTTTTCCGTCTGTCTCGTTTTCATTTGACGGCCCCTCATACAGCACTGTCACGTTTCCAAATGTGGCACCTCGTCTTTCTTCACCTAACGATTTATTTCGTCAATGTCAGAACTTCGTATTTGGCATAGCAGATCCGATTTCTCTCTCATATACAACTGCATGGTGATTTGCAGTAAATGTCTTCTCGGGCTTTCAACTTAATCAACCAATTAACTTCCATGAGGTTTCAACCGGCCTCTGCCAAATGTCAGATGACTACCGTGAAGTCACAGCAGTCAGTCGCCACCTTGCACTTGTCTTTCACGTGTCATGAAACGCGCAGCAACGTAGGCTGCAAGTAATGCTGTCCGGCAGGTCATTAATGCCTAAAATGAATGTAAGTACTTCCCATACACCGCCCTGTCTCTGAAAAAGGGTCATAATTTGTAGTAGGAATTCATTGTTTCACGAACGTGTAAACACCTACTACTCCTCGCAGCAGCTTATTCTTAATTTACAGTTAACTTTCGACCTGACTCTAAATTTAGCTTTACGGTGTTTTGTTTCGTCCGTATCGTCCCCTTAGCACTTTTAATTCTAAAGGAACAATGTGCGTTCCTAATGACAGCATTTCATGAGTCAGTTTTCATGATTCAGAAAGTTTATGGTTTTTCGCTGAGGGACTGCTAAAGACACAAAGCAACAAGAACAGCGTATATTTCGGGATAGCAGAGACATGAATTTAGGGTCGACTACTCCATAAGAATTAACGATTTTAAAGTTTGTTTTGCAAAAGGAAATTGTCACTAACTTCCTGGAAGAATTGTTTTCAACAAACAGATACTAATTTAATTTTTTTTCCATTTGTTCGGAATGAGTTTGAAGATTAGTTTTGACTAGTGGATACTTTTGGCAGCGATTTTACGTGATTTCCTAAATATATCCTGAACCCGTCGTTATTACTCAAAACGAACGGAACAATATTTCTACATAGCGGTGCATATTAACAAAGATTAAGTCATACTTATCCATTATGAAGTGGTCGTTGAAAACAAATGAATATTTCTTATGTTGGTACATGATATTGATTAACGTGGGTGGTTATGAGTTAACTGAAAAGCGTCAAATGAGTGATTCATGTTCAAGTTTTAAATTTAAAATAGTGATTCATATAGTCAAGAAAATGGAAACTGATAGTTCACATGGAATTATCATGGTTGCAAGTATCGGACACCCTATGATAACAATTTTTATATTTTTAAGGACTTGAATATTAGTGAGATGCAGTGAAGAAATCGAAGCATTGGAACAATAATCTAGCAAATACACACTGATCTCGGAAAAAGTATAAAACGTCACTATACTTAAAGTTGTGGGTGTCACAAAGATTGGGCACACATTGATACAAATTATTTAATTTGGTAGCCATTAATATTAGGGAGATGTCGTAAAGGAACACTGCCGCACGAAGCATTTTGCGGCGGTTGTGGAAAGTGAAGAGTATAATTCAGACTGCCTTTTATCTCAATGCGCAGTGATCAAGTATACATAAATTTTGAATGCTACCACTGTAATATAATTCACAAATTAAAATAGAGAGAAAAATGTCTTATCTGTGATATGTACCTTCTACGTGATGATTTCGTCCTCGTTTGTGAAATAATAAGGGTAGGGAAAGAACCATATACTATGAACGAAGTGAAATTAGTTTATAAATGCAACTATTTGTTGTTAAAAACGTATGTTATCACAAAAATCTACTGTCACTGTCGTTCAATGGTACGTATCTAATATGGTGTATGAAAGGATGTCGTGTTGCGATCATTCCTTCTACTGAAACTGGTTTCTCTTACCTTTATACTGTCAGCGCTTTGTTAAACATTACTCTTTCGGTGTCCTAAAATATACAGCCCTAAAATGGTAGACAACGGAAAAACCAAAATTTTTGTTTTATCTGTTTTGTTTGACACTTGATACACTTGATACAGTGTGGAACCGCGCTACCGCTACGGTCGCAGGTTCGAATCCTGCCTTGGGCATGGACGTGTGTGATGTCCTTAGGTTAGTTAGGTTTAAGTAGTTCTAAGTTCTAGGGGACTGATGAGCTTAGCAGTTAAGTCCCATAGTGCTCAGAGCCATTTGAACCATTTTTACACAAAATTTGAGTCACAGTACGAAGTGCACAATATTTAACCTCGCGTAGTGTTGCGTCAGAACGCTTGGATAAGCATCGAATCCATGTTAGCTGTAACGTGCAGTGATAGAGAGTACTGTACCTCCCGAAGCGCTCATAGCTGGCGTTCGAGTAGCCTTCCTTCTGCGCAGTCGTCATAGGAACGACCATCTTGCCATGCCCGTGTAGCCACTTAAGGAAGCCAGCGCAGAAACGACTACTGCAAGCAGAAGGCTAGCTTCTTATGTATAGCGCAGCCGGCAGGTGATAAGTGATCGTGAACGGGGGGGCCATCCCACCAGGAGCTCTCCATCGGCGCTCGATAATTGAAGAGCGAGGCCCCGTGGAGGGGAACGTGTCACGTATACACTTCCGTCCGCACCGCCGATATGTTTCCGCCGGCTCTTGTATCTGTCACACACACACACAGACACACACACACACACACACATACATACACGTGTGTGTGTGTGTGTGTGTGTGTGTGTGTGTGTGTTGCTCGCTCGATGCCCGGCAGCAAGGCTCAATTATCTAATTTGCAGTAGACTCCGCCGACTGTGCGTTGTTCCAAGCTAAATGTGTGGCGATGTTTCCCCTAATGTGGGTTCATTTATTACCCTTGTCGTGGCAGGGTGACCTTTCACGTTGACACCCGACTACGTGAATTCCCAGGAACGCTGAGCTCGTAAACATTGGCGTGACCTACTCCAATGTCTAGTATCTTGCCCGCATCCCTTCTTTTCTCTTGTTCTCTGCTTAGCATTTATTCATCATTTGACAACGTAGTTTCACTGCTCCTTTCATTGGTAACAAATATCTGGGTGTGCCACAGTACCTATAGCTACGATGCACAAACAGTTTAAAGAACTAAAAGATACTTACAGTGTGAGAGGAGCAGTATGTTTGCTGCATTCTGTAGCCGAAAACGCAAGTACTTCGCACCGAAGATCGATCCCAATTGTATTGATGTTTCACATATACAAAGGGCGTTCAAAAATTTTTGGACAGTCGTCTCTAATTTTTTAATTTTTTGCAGGAGGAGAATGAATTTCTATGTGAACATACTTGGAACATTTAGCTATAATTTGGAATAGAAAAATAGTGGACAGTGAAGTAGATATCAGGTTGCGGCAACGGTCGGTGATGGAGTTCCTCTTCAAGACCGGCGATGATTCTGCCACATCGGTTCACAGGGAGTTGCTCCCTGTTTATGGGAAGGACTCAGTGGATCGCAGCAGTACCCAGTGGTGGCTGCAGAGGTTTAAAGAAGGTGATTTCTCTCTACTGGACAATCCAAGACGCGGTAGACCATCGACGGCAGTCAGTGATGTGAAGAAGGAGACCATTGATCAAATTGTCCAAAATGACAGATGTGTGACGACACGACAGCTTGCTGAAATGACTCGTTTGTCATTGGGTAGTGTGGTGTCACTGGTACAGTCACTAGAGTGCACGTTGGGTGCCTAGATTATTGACAAAAGAAATGAAAACAGTGAGGGAGAATGTGTGCAACGGTCCCATGAAGACCTTTTCGAAGAGTGGGAATAGTGTTTTGTCGGCGTCATTACCCAGGATGAAACATGGTTGTTTTTGTCCGAACCTGAGAGCAAAACCCAATCCATGGAGTGGCATCATTCGGGTTCCCCTCGAAAGAAGAAACCAGGACTTTCACGAGCAGCAGGCCTAAAGGTGATGGCTGGAATCAGTGTGGTGTCATTTTCATTGACTTTTTGGAACCTGGCTCCACAATTAACCAGGACCGTTACTGTTTGTCATTAGTCAAGCTGCGACGTGCTATTTAGACAAAAATTCCACAGCTTCAGGGTCAGCTCATCAGACTACACTATGACGATGCCAAACACCATACAGCCCTTATGATGCAGGAGAAAATCAGGAAAATGGGTTGGAAAAATTGTTCCTCATCGTCCCTACAGTCCGCAGTTGGCCCTGTCTAATTTTTACCTCGTTGGTCATCTGAAGGCCCATCAAAGTGCATTTACATCATGGAAAGAACATTGGGTGAGATGCATCACAGCTGATAGAAGCTACATTGAGAAGTGTATAGCTAAATGTTCCAAGTATATTCACAAAAAATTTCATTCTCCTCCTGAAAAAAATAAAAAAATTAGAGACGACTGTGCAAACTTTTTGAACGCCCTTTGTATCATAAATACATGTCACAACATTGAGAAAATAAGTGTTAATCTCTAGATAATGCACACTGTCAATAAAGGCAACAAAATGAAACCCTGCTAGGAATCTGTGATTTACATCCACATAAAGAAAGTAGCACAAAATTACCTCAATGAGTATTTTGAAACTAAATCAAGCAATTTCATTATAAGTTTGAACAAGGTATTTTTTTAGAAATTAGACTTAATTTCTCGTGCTTACCTGATATATAACTATTTTTCATATATATCTTAATTCCCAATACCTTACAGTAATAAGTACGTGCACCTGTCTGCGAATTTCGCAATTTCTTAGCTATATTTCAGTCTCAGCACGCATTTACAGAAAATTTTGTAACATGGGGAAATCGTGCAATATTCAGAAGCAGATTAATCTTAAAGTATATGCTCAGTTCCTCTGTGTCACAATAGCTCAGAAAATGAACATTCATGTCCCAACTCACCTCCTTCTGCCGTCCATGTGTTATGTAAATTCCTTAGCCTTAAAATCTCTGGTGAAAAGTGGAACCTTTCTGCGAGCCATCCACAACACTATGTGACTGATGTACAATAGGATACAGTTTACGGGTTCAGAATGCAGCACACTTATTATTTCTTTTGGTCTTGAAGTACTTTTTGTTCCTTTAAACTATTTGAGCGCCACACTCACAGACTCTGTGACTAATCCAGATAATTTTTACTAGTGCTAGTAACAACCTTTCCTCGAGGCCACCCCTCATGCTGCTAGAAAAATCTTTTCGTCTATTCTCACCTTCGAAATGCACCATCTCTACTAAAGAGTGCTACAATCCTACAAGTTTACCAACTAAGCAGGTGGCGCAGTAGTTAAGACAGGAGCTTTCCATTCGGAAGGAGTGAGATTAAGACACGCATTTGGCCAACCCGATTTAAGCTTACCGCGGTTTCCTAGGTCAGTGATTGCCAATCTTTTTTGCTAAAGAGCCAATATTGGCATTGTGGAGCGGCGCCTATGCCCGCTTATGCATCGATCTTTTTGTTAATTCATAACCTACACTACCGGCCATTAAAATTTCTACCCACGAAGACGACGTGCTACAGACGCGAAATTTAACCGACAGGAAGAAGATGCTGTGATATGCAAATGATTAGCTTTTCAGAGCATTCACACAAGGTTGGCGCCGGTGGCGACACCTACCATGTGCTGACATGAGGAAAGTTTCCAACCGATTTCTTATACACAAACATCAGTTGTTGTGATGCTTCGTATAAGGAGGAGAAATGCGTAGCATCACGTTTCCGACTTTGATCAAGATCGGATTGTAGTCTATCGCAATTGCGGTTTATCATATCGCGACATTGCTGTTCGCGTTGGTCGAATCCAGTGAATTTTAGCAGAGTATGGAATCGGTGGGTTCAGGAGGTTAATACGGAACGCCGTGCTGGATCCCAACGGCCTCGTATCACTAGCAGTCGAGATCACAGGCATCTTATCCTCATGGCTGTAACGGATCGTGCAGCCACGTCTCGATCCCTGAGTCAACAGATGGGGACGTTTGCAAGACATCAACCATCTGCACGAACAGTTCGACGACGTTTGCAGCAGCATGGCCTATCAGCTCGGAAACCATGGCTGCGGTTACCCTTGACGCTGCATCACAGACAGGAGCGCCTGCGATGGTGTACTCAACAACGAACCTGGGTGCACGAATGGCGATCTACATATACAGTACGTGTGTATACAACAGCCACTACAGAGCGATTATTGTGCTGTGCTGTGGCGAAGCAATAATCACACGTGCAGTGTAAGGAAAAGAGTGTTGCCTCACCCCACCCCCAATCCTCTCCGCAGTTACGTTCTCCTTACGGCTTTCGATGTGTTGGCCTTCGGTTTCCTTCGCTTCTTGCACCCTCCTGATAAATTTGTCACGGTGTCGTAAAAAAATATAGATAAGAATGGCGATGGCACTCAGTTATTTTCTACTCGAAGTACCGCTCCGGTATTCCTCCAAACTGATTTAGCTTGGAGTTGAACGCCTCCTGAGTCCAGTGAGGCAGATACTGCAGTAGCTTACTCGGTGAATGCATGGAATTTTCAGCGATAAGCATGGGCTACATGACAGGCATACTTAGGGAGTGTGGGAGCTGGTCAATACGTCTATCGAGGAAGAGCAACGCATAAAGTACGTTCCTGCATCCCCATCCAGTATCCACTTCATCATTAGGTCTCTTTTCGCCATCCCCTACGATTTAACTGAAATTCTTTTTACAGTTTTCCCCTTCTTATATTTTGATTTTTTCTGGCAGATAATATCTCGGTCTGACCCCTGAAACGAATTGATGATGACAACAGCATTGTAATCACAGATAAACCACCAGTACTCCTGGTACTGTGAGCAATGAAAACATTTGTAAAGAGACAATGAACACAAAGCAAAAAAAAAAAAAAAAAAAAAAAAAAAAAAAAAAAAAAAAAAAAAAAACGGCTGGAAAAGTGAAAATATTGCCGTCAGATTAATCGAATGTATAGTTCTATAAATTACCTACCAAAAAATAATTTGGTGTGAATATTGATTGTTAGCTCAGCACGAATGAGCACAAAGATATTGGCAAAGAGAATATCGTCAGCGTATTATTCCTTTAGAGTCCTTTTAGCAGCATGTAACAGCAAGTGCTTCCTAATTCGTATGTATACGCACTGTTTCGTTATAAAATCCTTTTCTGAGAATGAAATAGCCGAAATATGGACCCAGAATTCAAACTAAAGAAAAGGGGAGTAAAAATTAAACTATAAGCAATCGGCTGTACGGCCATCAGAGGGCGGAAGTTTTGCTCCATCAAGCGGAAGTATCAGACCAGAAAACCTACGGGAAGAAGTTCTGTTCTGATGAAGAAACACGTCGCGTGGTGAAGGAATTGTTTCGCAAACTCAAAACAGAATCCCGTCCGACGAGAATTCTGGCAACTTTTAAGGGCTGGTGATCTTTCATAGAGCGCTGGGAAGATTATGTCTGAAAGCGATACATATTAGTGCAACGTGTGCAAAATAAATAGTATTTAAACACTTTTCATTTGGTTCTCATAAGGACATTACATTTCATTGGTAACAGCAATAAGGCAGATAGTCTTGTTCGGCGAAGAACTGTAGTGTCACAGCTTTTGACACTGGCACTAAAACTATATTCTTATCGCCTCATATGATCACAGGTAACGTCAAATTCTGTTTCGTAATTCAGCATATTATTTGTTACATTTTGTATTTTAATGCTCTATATTTTAATATACTCGTATTTAATTTTTTTCAAAGGAATGATTCTGTGATATTGTTTTTTTATTGTTTTCGTGCGGAGCAAGCGAGACCTACTGCCGGTTGCAGTTCGCCCGCTGCGGCCCGTAAACTGGGCGTTATTTCGCCAATCACGCCGTAAGAAGACGCAAATATCGTAAGAAGACGCATTTACAGTCGTCGTGCACCTGCTACTGTTTATTAACAATAACTCAGATATTTTCGTTTTATTCTATTGAAAACTGTCTGAAAAAAAAGCAAATTCTCACAAGTCAATTATCTGTGTTGATCAGAATGTGGTACTGATGAAAGATAATACTTCATATATTAGAATAAAATGCGATTTTTACAAGTTGCTTCCTTTTTAATAAAAAAAAAAAGCATCCATTGAACCTGCAGTCTGAAGAAAAGGTGTTGAGAGAGAAACACTACACCACAATCCAGGTTACAGGAATAGCTTTTGGATATGCAACGTCATTCAAATGTTCAAATGGCTCTGAGCACTATGGGACTTAACATCTGAGGTCATCAGTTCCCTAGAACTTAGAACTACTTAAACCTAACTAAACTAAGGACACCACACACATCCATTCCCGAGGCAGGATTCGAACCTGCGACCGTAGCGGTAGCGCGGTTCCACGCTGAAGCGCCTAGAACCGCTCGGTCATTCCGGCCGGCTATGCTACGTCATGTTATGCTTTTTGAGGTACTGTATTTATCTTCCTTTTTTTTAAAATTCTGTGTATAAAAAATAATTAGCCCTGAAGGTAATTTAGTTGTTTATTATAATGCATAGCTTATTCGTTATTTGGATTGATAAACTGAGACGTGTCAGTATCACATTTTCCGTGTATGGCAGCCGACGGCACTTACCAATTATCTTCAGTGTACCGTTTCACAAGAAGCGACGTAACAGAGGCATGAGTCAACACCTTCAGTGGACATTGCCCCTACTCACAAGGGAACCTCTCCATCGCACCCCCCTCAGATTTAGTTATAAATTGACACAGTGAATAGGCCTTGAAAAACTGAACACAGATCAATGGAGAAAACAGGAAGAAGTTGTGTGGAACTATGAAAAAAAAGCAAAATATATAAACTGAGTAGTCCATGAGCATGATAGGCAACATCAAGGATAGTGTGAGTTCAGTACTTCTTGGTGCACGGAAGACAGCATGGATGAGAGCATACGTGAAGACAGTGCGTCATTACATATCTAGAATTCTCTTTTATCATGTCTAATGTTTTTATTCGCTTTGAGCGTTGCCCAATATTTTTCTTGCTTCGTAGCTCACAGTGCTGCTGATCTCACGTCTGCCGTCCAAATTAAGAACTCTGTTTTCTTTATTTCAGTTCCATATTTTGAGTGACGCGTTATATACTTCATGTTCCTGAGCTATAACACTGTAACAGTGACTGCTACATCAGTGCATAAAGGACTAACAATAATTCCAGTCAAAATGTATTATCACATGTACTCCATATTGCGGAAGAGTTTAAAAATAATTTGATATCAAATATTAAGAAAAGTTAATGTGACATAAAACGCGTAGCTAGTGAGATGCAGATAAAATTCCTTATTCTCATAAGGAGACAAAATCAGACAGTGACGTTTCAATTAAGCCACCTACGTGACGTGGAGTAGTTACGGTAGCAACAAGCAGTGTGCTGCACGGTTTATTCCTCCCATGTTTCGTTTTTCAGTGTTTCTAAGTCATAATTCTCGTATCACTATATATTTTTCCGCAGATAAAATAGAGCTGTTGTATTATCCAAAAACTCAGTTTACATTAGTCAGACTACTTTAGTGTCTTTGTTAATTGTTTTTAATGTTCCTTCAAACATTATACTGTTTTGTATTTCATTTATTCCAGCTATTCCGAGACTCAAATCATGGCACATGGTAAATGACTACTTACGATTCGAAAGCATCTACATTTGGTTCTTGTCGGTATTAAATTATTATCATAGCAGCCTCCGTAATTATCGTGATTTTTTGGCATTACTCACTCCTCTATTACTCATAACGCTAGTTTATGATGTGTGTTCAGTGTTAATAAAATATATTCTGTTGAGCTATTCAATATGATTCATAAAGCTGCAACAATATGGATTAAATACTTATTTCATTTGCATCTTACGACATTCCTGTGAGTATGTCTTTCAATACAAGTTTTCCATCCCAGGTATCCATCAAAGTAATAATCTACTTCCGCGCTTCAGTGTCCCAAAAGCTTCAAATCTTTACTCGTCCACTGACCGTACAGCTCAATTTACCCTATTATGCATAACAGCTTGCGCTAGTTTGACTCATAGTTTAGTAATGCCTCTGCCCAGGATGTTTCCGGACGCGTTAAACTCGTGAATGCCAAGGTTTGGTGGCTGCCTTATCTGAGTATGACACAGAACGCTACAACTGTGGTAAGTAGCTGGTAGCAAACTGTGTAAACAGGTGTATCTCGGGCAAACATCCACGGATAACTCGAAGCACAATGTCCATCATACTGGAAAGAGACTATCTCAGGCACGTCTGTTCATCAAAACAATAACCAGCAGTATCTGAAAGCATGGGAATTTCTAAAGCCGTTAAGTATTTTTAATTTTTCGAGAAATGCTCTCAACAACACGTAAACTGCAATTCCAGTAATGTAATGATTCTGTTTGTCGTATAACTACATGATTATTGAATACCACCCAGCAGTTAACAGGAATATATCTGCGGAGGGGAAGTTCCAATAAGAGCATCTGAGGAATACTTTCGCATTCCCTCATCAGTTTTTAAATTTGTAGCTCGTCTGTAGCTGAGTAACAACTAAAGTTTGCAGATAAGGATTGCAATGGAAAGACTGACGCACAGGGACCACTTGTCCTTTTCATTACAGGTAATTAGTTTTGAAACTTATAATTTCTTCTCTTAGAACTGGTAACGTCTACTCACAGTAACAGTAACCACAGAAATGTTTATCTTGTCTCAAATATTTGACATTCTTAAGAAATGATTGCCTGAAGTGAGACGGCGGCACGGGCAACAGTCAAGGAACGTAATCGTTCTCGAGTTGAAAAACCAGCACGGCAAAAGAACTGTAGGAAGTTAATATCGGAAACCTATATGGATTGTGTTGCGTCGAAGCTGGGGAAGTGAGATACCGTACTAGTGTCATCTACACCTTCTTTAATTATGTGAACACCTGTGACACTTCCTCTCTCCCAAAACGCGCACGAAAGTCTTTAAATGCAAATTGTGAGATACGTTTATGAAATGAAAAACAGAACTATTAACTAGGACAATCTAATCAATTATTAGAGTGTTAACAGAAGACTGACCTAGCGCGCCGGCCGTGTGGCCGAGCGGTTCTAGGCGCTTCAGTCTGGAACCGCGCGATCGCTACGTTCGCAGGTTCGAATCCTGCCTCAGGCATGGGTGTGTGTAATGTCCTTAGGTTAGTTAGGTTTAAGTAGTTCTAAGTTCTAGGAGACTGATGACCCCAGTGTTAAGTCCCATAGTGCTCAGAGCAATTTGAACCATTTTTTTGACCTTGCGCATTTTGAGACAGCTACTAAATCATTTACTAGCACAGACTTAGAAAACATCTCCGGTGTGCAGTTATTATACGCAAGCCTGAACTAGTTTTTTTTAAATAGGGTTTCCGCCATTTGACTGCATGTTTTAACATCATGTTCGAATTTACAGCCATTGTGAAATGCTGAGGTGAACAATCAGAAAATGTCCTACGTGTATCAATGATTTGTCATCGCCGAACATTACAACATACATCTGGCTATGCACTGTGTCGTGTTTCTCCTGTACACAACGTCAGCCGCACTATCTACTTTAAATTCGTACATTTATGCTGTAATGTGGCGACTGGTGTAGGAAGGTGCAGAGTTTTAATCCTTAACAGGTGCGGTAGTATAATGGTACTAGCTGCGTAACAGCTGCGCATTAAGTGGCACAATGTAACTATAAAGTTGACGAAAGGAAGTTTTGCATACACTTTTCAGAAGAGTTCTATTGTTTGTTTTGCGATGGAAAGCTGTGAAACAAGTTTCCCACTCACCATAATCATAGTTCATCGAAATAACGAACACAAAACGATAATGTTGCTTATTGCCCAGATTCTTCATCCGAATTCCTGCGTTCCTAACAATATTTACGTCCACTCCATTCCCTTTCAACAAGATCCTGCAAACTATGTTAACTGATATTCATATTTACATTTCGAATGAAAAAATCTTATAATGTTTATTATTTAACTTATTACTTATTAGTTCTCAGCTGTTAGGCCACTATCAGGAGCAAAGATAAATATGTGTGAATTTTTTGAGATCAAAAATCTTCAATTAGTTGCATCCAAAGAATTTTTGAAGTCACTGTCGAAGATGATCACTATTAATCTTTGGTAGAAGATTGAATTAAAAAGAATCATTTCGATAAAAATATTTAGCCAAAAGAAAATACAATGTCTGATCACTCAGTAAAAAATTGTGGCAAATAAATCTACTTTTCTTAATTGTCATTATTTCCAGATGGTTCACCTGCCTCTCTTTGTGGATGTTGTGTAGTAGCTCATGTTTCAGCGTGCAAGGTGATCTGTAAAGCTACTGTAGATTCTCCTTTATTTTATTATGTCTTCTGTTATGTTGTTCCTTTAAGAGGATGGCTGTCGCCCTGACAGATTGGCCTACATAGAATTTGCTACAATTAAAAATGATATTGTCTATTCCCCTCTTTTCCAAAAGCTATCCTTAGCACCGAACAAAATATGTACAATAGTGTTCTGCACATAAAATGTTTTAAATTTTCTATATTTAATCTTAGTGGTCATATTCTAAGAGGATTTTCCTAAATATGGAACTGTGTATCACTGGGATCTTGAGGTAGGAGGTCAAACGGTGTGTAAATATGAGTGAAGGCAAGCGTTTTTGGTTTTTTTTACGCCATATGAAGTCCAGAAAGATAGGCTTGTAACCATTCCTTGACATTATTTATTTCGATGTGTTTAATTCTGTCTGGAAGTTTTCCTTGTGGGTATGGTCATTATGCGATATATCAGTGAATGGAAGGCAGCATGATTATGTGTCAGTGGGTGTTGAGTATTAGCTGTCTAACAGTCATTGGTGATATTAATATCACAGATTTCCATAGTCAGATCTAGATAATTTATAGTTACTCCCAAATCCAAGTGCGAATTTGATATTTTTTGTTTTGAATGTAGGTGTTTAAGGAATGTTTGAAATTGCCTTGTAGTACCGGTTCATAAGCACAACAAATGGTTAACATAGCTCAACTAGTAACCACCAAAAATTTTCAAAATTGTTCATCAAAATTTCTTCTAGGATTGTACTGAGGGGTGAATCCCATGGGCAGATCATCTAATTCTTTGTATATCTTACCACTGAAAGGGAAATAATGGTGTAGTCGATAATTGTGTGTTGCTAATCTTATGTCATAAGTTGTCACTGGGTAACTCCAGATTTGTGAAGTAAGTTGTGAGATTATTTAGGCATTCCTGAAAGGGCATGTTAGTAAATAAGCTTAATTTCATTCATCATAATCGATGGTGTTGGGAAGCCTGTAACTGTATCATTCATGACTCAAGAATGAAACACAGTTACGTATTTTTTCGTGTTAAGCACGACGCGTTTCGCGAATTTATTCTGGTTCTCAAGTGCAAATATTTACATAGATATTTTGTGATTTTTGCATGTGTGCTGTGGCTACCACTCTAGCCGACCAGTCGGCTTTTTGTGGTTTTAATTAATTCGGTAAATCGGACAAAATAAATGTTGTGGTTCTTTTACGTACCAGTGTTAGAAAACGGTATTTTTCCTGTTTACTTACAGGTGTTGTACCTCCTTCATTTTACAGAAATCGACACAAACGCAAATGATCACTCACATTGTTTGTGAAATTAGGATATGGTACAAAGATATTACGACAGTATGGCTTTACAAAGAGCTTTGGTACAGTCAGAGGTGTTATGTTTTTTGTTGATCGTATTATTTACATCATGTTGTCACTTGCAACTTCTGTCTTACGATTTCTGACTGTTTCTGTCATTTAATTTATCGTTTACGATTTATATTCTATTTTATACTATTTTGTTGCAAATATTGAATTAAGTGTGTGGAGGAATTGACATATTTATAAATTTACTATAGTTATTACCATATTTATAGGGGAGAAGCATTTGAAGACATTACTCGATTCACTATCTAATCTGTCATTGCGAACGTTTTGCCCCTTGGTTTTTATGGTGTACAAACTGAATCAATTGCACATGATTTATGAAAGTGATCTTAAGATCTCCTCTTATGCTTGTGAGTCGGCGTGCTTGTGTGTGTTGCTATGGCTGATTTTGTGAACTGGTTATGTGTGTAACAGTCGATGTGTTCAGTGTATCTAGTGTGAAAGTTCAAGCCAGTCTGTCCTATGTAGTAGCTTGAGCAAATTTTACGAGTGATTTCGTATATTCACGAGCCCGACAATTAATGTATTTTATTGTTTAAGGCACACACTAATTACTGTTGTACTCCACTGGTTGTGGAGATAGTTAATTTAACTTCATGTGAAGTAAGCATGGCTAGAGAGACAGAACAACACACCTCCAAACATTACATAAAACACCTATGCAAATATTTGCACGTAAAAAAATGAAATCTCGAAACATGTAGTGCTAAACATGAAAAATACCTAATTCGTGCAGCGCTTCATAATTTAAATCATAGTGAGAAAGTGGAGGATATCAGAGAATTTAGATGTCTTGTAACTTGTTCACTAAGTCTATGGAATCCAGAATATTACGAATATGACGCGGGGAGTGGCCGCGTGGTTTGAGGCGCCATGTCACGGACTGCGTTACCCCTCCCGCCGGACGTTAGAGTCCTCCCTCGGGTATGGGTGTGTATGTACGTGTTGTTCTTAGCATCAGTTAGTTTAAGTACTGTGTAATCCTAGGGACCGATGACCTCAGCATTTTGGTCCCTTAGGAATTCACACACATTTGAAGATTTGAGCACTACGAATAGAATTAAACTTGATTTTAATTTTGACCAGGTCATTTAATTCTTCGGCTAATTAGACTTGGCTTGAAACTTCCTGGCAGATTAAAACTGTGTGGCGGGCCGATACTCGAACTCGGGACCTTTGCCTTTCGCGGGCAAGTGCTCACCAACTGAGCTACCCAAGAACGACTCACGCCCCGTCCTCACAGCTTTACTTCTGCCAGTACCTCATTTCCTACCTTCCAAACTTTACAGAAGCTCTCCTACGAACCTTGCAGAACTAGCACTCTTGAGAGATAGGATATTGCGTAGACATGGCTTATCCACAACCTGGGGGATGTTTCCAGAATGAGGTTTTCATTCTGCAGTGGAGTATGAAACTTCCTGGCAGATTAAAACTGTGTGCCGGCCCGAGACTCGAACTAGGGTCCTTGCCTTTCGCGGGTAAGTGCTCACTCCGCTGCAGAGAGATAATCTCATTCTGGTAGACTTGGCTTGTTTGGGGGAAGAGACCAAACAGCGAGGTCATCGGTCTCATCGGATTAGGGAAGGACGGGGAAAGAAGTCGGGCGTGCTCTTTCAAAGGTACCATCACGGATTTGCCTGGAGCGATTTAGGGAAATCACGGAAAACCTAAATCAGGATGGCCGGACGTGGGATTGAATCGTCGTCGTCCTGAATGCGATTCCAGTTTGCTAACCACTGCGCCACCTCGCTCGGTAGGCTAATTAGAGAATGAATGCAGTACAGAACGGATTAAAATGTTGTATTTATGGAGTTTAGGCAGCAGAGACAATCTAAAAGATACAGGATTCATGTTTGTGAGAAATTAGGTATCAGATTCACGTAGTGTCTTTTTACACAGTGTAATAACGCTTCTAAGTTTAGCGTTAAAAGATTATGTGACGTTTTTCTGCATGTGTTGGAAGTTGGAGGAGTGCAGGAAATATTCCACTTTGTGAAGTCATCTTACGTTTCTACTAAACTTGCTGCAGAGTGAAAATCTCATTCTGGAAACATCCTCCAGGCTGTGGCTAAGCCATGTCTCCGCAATATCCTTTCTCCCAGGAGTGCTAGTTCTGCAAGGTTCGCAGGAGAGCTTTTGTGAAGTTTGGAAGGTAGGAGACGAGGTACTGGCGGAATTAAAGCTGCGATCACGGGGCGTGAGTCGTGCTTGGGTAGCTCAGTTGATAGAGCACTTGCCCGCGAAAGGCAAAGGTCCCGAGTTCGAGTCTCGGTCCGGCACACAGCTTTAATCCGCCAGGAAGTTTCATGTTACCCATACTCTACGTTAATTATTTTTTGGTGTTTCGATTTTTTTCTGTCAGTGTGTTACCTGCACTCACTTCTGTAAGTGGGACTCTGCTATACATTAGTTCTGACGTGAAAGAAGCAAGATACCTTTCAGTGGACATCAAGGGCATTTTATTGTATGTGTCACGTCCGCTGGCACTAAACTGAGCGACTTCGATAAAATTTGTCACTCAGAAAGGATACAGTTTAAGATCGAAAAACAATCGTGCCATAATACGCCACGATAATAGTTCCTTAATGATCTGATCAACCTCATTTTTTTCTGACTTAATGCGATCTCCTAAAAATAAACGGATCGCGTGAAAGTACTTTTTATCTCTGCTGTACAGGAGTCGCACAGTAATTATCAATAAGTGAAATTTTTACCAAGAGTAGTCATGAGTCGTGTACCACTTTCTGAAACGAAACTTTCTCGTCTTAGCAAAAAGTACATAAATGCTTCTGAGACTAACCGATTTATATAGCGAAATGGGAAAACCCTGGATTAGCAGGCTGCTCAAATCGCCATCCGGCCATACAGATTTGCGTTTTCCCTGTTTTCCTTAAATCGTTTTACGGAAATGTCGAAGTGGTTTCTTTGAAAAGGACTGGGGCGATTTTCATCTTCAGTGTTTCTGCTACCCCTCTAATTAACTCATGGTCAAATACCTAATTTTTATTCCTTTGGGATGAGATAAAATTCAAAACAAAGGTTTGACTTACTTACAACAACATAACGTGAAATAAGAGTAATGCATGCGTATGGTAAACTGTCTGGTTTCTGGTTTATGTTACGTGAGCTCCAAAGCTGATTCACTAGTGTCAATACCACACAGCTGCAACAAAATGAAATACCTACGTTTGTACCGTATGAAGCTCTGTACAGTAAAGAGTACGTAAAATAGGAAGTCTTTATAAAGAAAGTCTCCATATTTTTAATAGGCGGATAAGAATAGTTGCGAATGTAATATGCATTTGTCTTCCAAGGACATTTGTTCGTTTTTTTTCGATTTTTCCTGCTCTGCTCAAAAGTTTGTTTACTCGTCTGAGCATGGAACCGATGGAAGCTACGTGGTAATATCACATTACGTTCTCACGCACCCAAATTATGCCTCTATATGACAGACGAATCACCTTACATTGCTTCGGCAGACTTTGAGAGAACATCCGAAACACATTATTGCGCAATGACGCATCTTCTGGTGGTAAAAGAACAGTGTAAAGATAATATTTCATCTTCGTGTGCTGAAGCAGACTTTTTCAAAACACCCATTATATAATCATCACAGCTAACAGAGCAATTGAATTTTTTTGAAATGAAATGAAATAGGTCGAGGGCAGTCTATTCCTGGGAACGAACTGTTGAACAATTTGCGGCGTATTACCTGATGTGGCGTAGATGGAGTGGACAAGTTGTGATTGCTTTTGCTGACGACGCTGCAGTAAACTGTTTGCATATTAACAAGGGACCAATTTCTGCATGAGTGAATATTCACAGACTGATGGTCTAGTGGTCCATTAACCCCAAATATGAGGCCGTTGTAAAATTTTAAGACTGATTTCTTTAGGAAGAGGAAAATCGATTGTGGACTGGAACGGCGGATGGAAGAACAATAAGTAGGATACAAACGACGTTGTTTCACCATGTGTGTGATATCCTCTTCATTTAAACAGTGTCCTTATTTGCTGCGACTGAGTCACTGATTTCTGCTGCTAGCTATTCAGAAGCAACGAGATATAACAAGAACCAGGTTGATATACCGATCACAAAACGTAAAATAATGCGTGAGTTTCAATAGAAAGGTATTGCAGCACCAAAGTGTTTGCACGGTCTACGCTCAAAATTTGTGCTTACACCCAATAATAGAACAAAGCGTAGATATGAGTAGGAAGCATAGCTTCGGAGTTCAGATTTTCACTCTGCAGCGACGTGTGCGCTGATATGAAACTTCCCGGCAGATTAAAACTGTGTGCCGGACCGAGACTCGAACTCGGGTAGAGCACTTGCCTGCGAAGTTCGAATCTCGGTCCGGCACACAGTTTTAATCTACCAGGAAGTTTCAGGTTCGGAGTTGTTTGCCACAACCTTCAACTACGTTAATCTGCCAGGAAGTTTCAGCTTCGGAGTTGTTTGTCACAACCTTCAACTACGTTAGAGCTCATCTATATTTCATTCAAATAACATTCACCTTAAATACATTGAGTTAAAATTCCGGTCACTACACCGTTATGTTTATATTTGTTCAAGCCCTCATTGTACACGACGCGAGGCAAAACTGTCATAAAAATTTGCATTCTTAACTACATAACTTTTTTAACTTTGTCAAACATTTGCGTCCCTATGCAACTTCTCATCTCTGCAGATGATAAAGAAATTGATGAAATGTATGATGAGATAAAAGAAATTATTCAGGTAGTGAAGGGAGAAAAAAATTTAATAGTCATGGGCGACTGGAATTCGAGAGTAGGAAAAAAGAGAGAAGGAAACATAGTAGGTGAATATGGATTGGGGGTAAGAAATGAAAGAGGAAGCCGCCTGGTAGAATTTTGCACAGAGCATAACTTAATAATAGCTAACACATGGTTCAAGAATCATGAAAGAAGGTTGCAAACATGGAAGAACCCTGGATATACTAGAAGGTATCAGATCGATTATATAATGGTAAGACACAGATTTAGGAACCAGGTTTTAAATTGTAAGACATTTCCAGGGGCAGATGTGGACTCTGACCGCAATCTATTGGTGTTGAACTGTAGATTAAAACTGAAGAAACTGCAAAAAGGTGGGAATTTAAGGAGATGGGACATGGATAAACTGACTAAAACCAGAGGTTGTACAGAATTTTAGGGAAGAGCATAAGAGAACAATTGACAGGAATGGGGGAAAGAAATACAGTAGAACAAGAATGGGTAGCTTTGAGTGATGACGTGGTGAAGGCAGCAAAGGATCAAGTAGGTAAAAAGACGAGGGCTATTAGAAATCTTTGGGTAACAGAAAAGATATTGAATTTAACTGATGAAAGGAGAAAATATAAAAATACAGTAAATGAGGCAGGCAAAAGGGAATACAAATGTCTCAAAAATGAGATCGACAGGAAGTGCAAAATGGCCAAGCAGGGATGGCTAGAGGACAAATGTAAGGATTTAGAGGCTTATCTTGCTAGGGGCAAGATAGATACTGCCTCCAGGAAAATAAAAGAGATCTTTGAAGAAAAGAGAGCCACTTGTATGAATACCAAGAGCTTGGATGGAAACCCAGTTCTAAGCAAAGAAGGGAAAGCAGAAAGGTGGAAGGAGTATTTAGAGGGTCTATACAAGGGCGATGTACTTGAGGACAATATTATGGAAATGGAAGAGGATGTAGATGAAGATGAAAAGGAAGATACGATACTGTGTGAAGAGTTTGACAGAGTACTGAAAGACCTGAGTCGAAACAAGGCCCCAGGAGTAGACAATATTCCATTAAAACTACTGACGGCCTTGGGGTAGCCAGTTCTGACAATATTCTAATATCTGGTGAGCAAGATGTATGAGACAGGCGAAACACCCTCAGACTTCAAGAAGAATATAATAATTCCAATCGCAAAGAAATCATGTGCTGACAGATGTGAAATTTACCGAACTATCAGTTTAATAAGTCACAGCTGCAAAATACTAACGCGAATTCCTTACAGACGAATGAAAAAACTGGTAGAAGCCGACCTCGGGGAAGATCAGTTTAGATTCCGTAGAAATGTTGGAACACATGAGACAATACTGACCTTACGACTTATGTTAGAAGAAAGATTAAGGAAAGGCGAACCTACGTTTCTAGCATTTGTAGCCTTAGAGATAGCTTTTGACAATGTTGACTGGAATACTCTCTTTCAAATTCTGAAGGTGTCAGGGGTAAAACACAGGGAGCGAAAGGCTATTTACAATTTTTACAGAAAGCAGATGGCAGTTATAAGAGTCGGGGGACACGAAAGGGACGCAGTGGTCGGAAAGGGAGTGAGACCGGATTGTAGTCTATCCCCGATGTTATTCAATCTGTATATTGAGCAAGCAGTGAAAGAAACAAAAGAAAAATTCGGAATAGGTATTAAAATCCATGGAGAAGAAATAAATACTTTGAGGTTTGCCGATGACATTGTAATTCTGTCAGAGATAGCAAAAAGGACTCAGAAGAGCAGTTGATCGGAATGGATAGTGTCTTGAAAGGAGGATATAAGATGAAGATCAACAAAAGCAAAACGAGGATAATGGAATGTAGCCGAATTAAGTCGGGTGATGCTGAGGGAATTAGATTAGGAAATGAGACAGTTAAAGTAGTAAAGGAGTTTTGCCATTTGGGGAGCAAAATAACTGATGATGGTCGAAGTAGAGAGGATATAAAATGTAGACTGGCAATGGCAAGGAAAGCATTTCTGAAGAAGAGAAATTTGTTTATATCGCGTATGGATTTAAGCGTCAGGAAGTCATTTCTGAAAGTATTTGTATGGAGTGTAGCCATGTGTGGAAGCGAAACGTGGACGAGAGATAGTTTGGACAAGACGAGAATAGAAACTTTCGAAATGTGGTGCTACAGAAGAATGCTGAAGATTAGATGGGTAGGTCACATAATTAATGAGGAGGTATTGAATAGAATTGCGGAGAAGAGGAGTTTGTGGCAGAACTTGACCAGAAGAAGGGACCGGTTGGTAGGACATGTTCTGAGGCATCATGAGATCACAAATTTATCATTGTAGGGCAGCGTGGGGGGTAAAAATCGTAGAGGGAGACCAAGAGATGAATACACTAAGCAGATTCAGAAGGATGTAGGTTGCGGTAGGTACTGGGAGACGAAGAAGCTTGCACAGGATAGAGTAGCATGGACAGCTGCATCAAACCAGTCTCAGGACTGGAGACCACAACAACAACATGCAACTTCTAGAGCAAATACGTTTGAACGAAACAATGATGACTGTGACAGAGACATCGAATGACCTCCAATATGTAAGCTGCAGAACCAAGAAAAAATTTTTCCGATATGAGACATTTATTAAAACTTAGGTCTCGTCCTATTCCTGCCAAAACTGTATGACGACATAGGCGACAGAAATCTCTGCCCAATTGTCCTCACCCTTTTTAGTTATCAACCAAGGGAAAGTTCTTCATAGGGATGGGCGATTATTTGCAATTAATCGATTCATTACAATTATTATGGTAATCGGTTAATGATATGTCGATATATCTTCACGTCAGTTTTACATACTGTATTATCCTTAAAATTACTTATTACTTTTTCCATTACCATTTCTAAGCTTCTTAAGTGTTATGGTCAAAGAGAATCTGCAAGAACAATACCAAAGACGTTTCCAGCACTTTGAGAAGACCAAACTGTTTGCCTTGTGCACCATTCTACATCATCCCTTCAAGTGGCTCCGTTTTCAAGATCCATGGCAGTAACCCATGCCACTAGCACGTTAAATGCCATTGTTCAGAAGAAACAGACACAGACGAAGTCGAAGAATCACAGGTATATACTACGGAAGTTGCAGAATATGATTTGTGGAAGATTCTTGGGAAATTAGTTTCAATACAGCACGAGCAGAGCTCAACCACAGTAAAAGTAAATAGACGGGATTTAGTCCATGAAACTGAAATTTATTTACACCGTCCTGCAATCAATGGCAGATCATCTCTTCTGCAATTATGGGAAGAGAATCACCAATAGATTATGCAGACTTCGTGATAGGGTCCTGATGTACACTGATGCTTCTAAGCTCCCTCATTGTGGTCTCCACATGTCCTAGACCACCAGGGCCACGTAATGCTTTTGGAAACTACGGTTACAAGAGATGTCATGCACATCCAATACTTAATTGCCATATTTTATGACCTGAAGAAACCGCATGACATCCTCCGGAGCCAATCGCATCCTCTCCACAGTCCATGAAAAATGACCCCAAGGTTACCTGCCGATGACCACTAGAAACTTCCTGTCACTTTAGTTCTACAACAGGAACACAAAACTTTCCTTTTATTCAATAGAATGGATTAACACAGTGATTATTCCTGCGACTGGACCTCTTCACAACTCTCTTCAGTAGAATCGTACCTGGAATCGATCCCTCAGTTTCATTACAACTGAATGCGGGTCACCTCCGTCTACGCTACAATGCTCCGTTAATGGTCGCCGCTGCACATCATCATTTGGCAGTCATTTGCAAAGTATAAAATTAAGTTTTGAAGCATGCATTCCGATTCGGTCTTCACTGAATGCCGGGTAATGCACTTCAAACTTCACACCCTCACAGCGATGTTCTGTTGGACAGTTGATCGACACTGCTACCTTGTTCACATTCTAAAACAACCTGATATGTCTCATATTTGTATATCACTGAAAAGAAACGTTTATGACGAAACTAAATGCCCCTATTTCCTCATTACTACCAGCAAGGCAAATGACTGTCCCTTGTGCCTAAGTCAGTAGCCCTTCCGCGCTACGCATGTGTCGCGTATTGGTCTGCAGCGTCGTCGAAAATTACCGCCGGACCCCGTGCATCACAGCGATCTGAGGACAGCTACGGAGGCATTCCACTTTAGCTCCGTTAATAGTCTGCTAATAGAGTAGGCATCCCAGCGCTAAGGGTCCGACGCTAGCAACTACTTGTCAGCAACGCTGTAACGATGCGCCAAACGCCTAATCACCCACGTTATCCTAATTCCGTTTAACACGTTGTGACAGACATTACTTATGAATCGGAGGAGATACAGAAGGCCAACTGAAGCGAAGCTACAAGTTTCTGAAAATGACCTTCAATTCATCGTGCATTGACACGTCCCGTTCTCGGACACCTTTGGACGTTTCTCAGCACAACAAACGATGGCAGTATGATCAGTTGTCAAAATATTGTGCCCGTTTGTCACCGAGGTCTGGCCGTACACTCATGAATATTTTGCTATCAATTAAGTCGGAAGAAAATGTAGAGTGAACTTTCACTTATATTACCGTATTATCATTTGGTTTCTATGGAAATTTATTGGTAGTTTACACTCATCTTTTCCAGGTATTCGAAGTTCTTCTCAAAGTGAAAAAAATTAATGAAGGCCTTATGATCTTTCTTTATTCTGCCTTTCATTACTAAGTGCAGTGATAGAATTAGCCCAAATACCTTTATTTGTTTTGAAGAACAATGTATCTTGACACAGTAACTAAAATTTTTAATACGCTCCTGTATGTTATTGCATTCATCAGTTTATAATTGTGAGATGTAAAACTGATTGTCCGAAAGCTCTCGTATGTGTTCACATATGCTTTCTAAGGTAAGGTGACGATAATTTTTCTGTGGAAATCTGAGAGTAAATCTTCCGTTACATTGATTTAGTACAAAAGATGAAATAACCTTTTATTTTCTTTGCCTTCCAGCAATTTTTGTAAATCCGAAAGTATCTCATCAGTTCCTGCTGAGCTGTTTAACCTAGTATAATTCAGGATTTTTTGGCAAACACTAACTACGTTATTCGATTTCCTATACCTTCCACGTTCTCTTCTTCCGACTCATCCGCCATACAACAAGGTAACATTTATTCATAGTGCAAAAGTTTGCCGGCCGGAGTGGCCGTGCGGTTCTGTGCGCTACAGTCTGGAGCAGAGCGACCGCTACGGTCGTAGATTCGAATCCTGCCTCGGGCATGGATGTGTGTTATGTCCTTACGTTAGTTAGGTTTAATTAGTTCTAAGTTCTAGGCGACTGATGACTTCAGAAATTAAGTCACATAGTGCTCAGAGCCATTTTGCAAAAGTTTTCTATTGCCTTTTTATTTTTTAAATTAGAGATTTTCCAGTGGCTCCCTGTAGAATTTTCCCTGGTTGCTTATTTTCGTCTTGTACGCAAAGTAAAGTTTTCCTGTTATCACACATTCCTCATTTTCTTCACGTATCTCTCTCGGGTGTTCGGATCTGCATAATTGTCCTTGTTGATTTCCCACCTAAGTGATCAAGTAACTTGCTAGTTTTCATGAAGTTTTTGTCTCTGCCATTTCTCCGTGTGCAGAGTATTTCTTTATTTCTTTATTATATTTTAAATGTACTGAAATACCTTTAATGCTGTTGTATATCCCAGTGCTCGTTGTATGAATAGTTTCCATATACTATCATTCAGCCATGACACCAAACCTCGCTTTTTATTTTTATTTTTGCATTGGTCTGGCGTGTTGAGAACCACATGAAGTTATTTATGTCTCGTCTCTTCGCTTCGAGTAGTTTTTTTATTCTTTCCTTGATGTTTCCCCTCTTTCTCCTGTACATATTGCGCCTGTCTTTTTCTTTGCTTTTTCCTGGAAGCCCTTTAAACATTTTACTTTTGTTCGCAATTTTTCTTTCTAGTATTCCTTGCCCCGATATTTCCGTTTGTCTCAGGTCTGCTTTAACTTCTTTGATCCACATCAGTGACGTTCTTGATTTCTGTTAAAAAGTTAGAAATTATATTTGTTGTTCATTTGTCATATAGCCGTTTTACCATTTTAGGTGCCCATTGTCCATAGATTACAGATCCTCTTTTCCTTTTGTGTGTTATATTGGTTCTATTCTTTCATAAACTCCTGTATTGTTTCTTAATTTTAGTACATCTAATTTTTTTTGGAGGAGGGTGGGTTGCACCTTAATTTAATTTTCACCATTAATTAATTGTGACACAAATACGTATATGCTCGTTTCTTTGTACCCTCAGTATCAGGCCCAAACTTTGTATTTATCTCACTTCGTTTCTTCTAACCAGCCGATATTTACTGCTTTCCTTCTCTTCTGCTTTTTTTTTAATGTGCTCTATACTACATCAACGTCACTACTTTATTCAGTCTCCTGGCTGAAACATCTACTTTCTTGTGCAAAATAATGTAACAAAAGGATAGAATGGACAACGAAACAGAGTGCCAAGTTTACTGTTATCAGACATAACAAACTATTCCACGACATTTACATGGTGAAATTGCGTTTTTCATCTTTTTATCTTTTGAACGTACTGCGTGGAGAAATTTTTTTCTGGACGTGATGCCCCAAAAACCTGAAGTACTATGGAGCAGTGTAGGTAATTAATCTTGTTCTCCCGAGATGAAAGACAGCAAATATATCAGTTCTCATCTGGCTCACGAAGCTATAGTGTATATATTTTTTATATAGTCTCGGAGTAGTGCGATGCACTATCTTACGGCACGAAGGGCATTTCACGCAATTCAAGTGCAGTAACTTCTGGATTCGTCAAGAAGCTTCCTTAGGCCCTGATAAAAACTTTGCGAGCCTCTACGAGAGATGGCCACACAAATACCAGTACTGAGTTTAGCATGCTGATCTTTGCTGATACTCTTATAAGCACAATGGACAAGAAATTACTCACCTCAAGGAGCCATCACGCCAATACTGTGTTAACACCGCCTCCAGCCTTCGTCGAGGTGAGAGAGTTCACGCTTTTCTTCGGGTACGCCATATCCAGCTGATTACACTCGATATGGCTGATTACACTGCCCAGTCACATTAAAGTGATCAGCTGTCAAAAGCCTGAATAACCCATCTTCTGCAGCGCAGACTGCTGCCACATTTGCTGGAACAGGGTCAGTGAGGTTCTGAAAGGTTCTGAGAGGGATACGGAGCCATACCGACTTCACTATTGTGGCCAACTGCGCTAGGTTTCCCGGTAGCGGACCCATAGCGCGAACAGCCTGCTCAGGGTGGTCCTTCAGGTTCTCGATTCGGTTTAAATCCGAGTAATTAGGTGGCGACGGGAGTACAGAAAATTCCTCCTGGTCCTCTTCGAACCAGCCCCGTGCACGACACGTGTGACACGTTGCATTGTCCTGCTAGTAGATGCCATTGGACCGAGGAAAAATTTGCTTGTATGGGTGGACATGGTCCGCAAGGATAGATGCATACGTGTGTTGATCCACTGAGTGTTCGAGAATGACGTGATCATCCAGGGAATGCTTCCGTAGAGCATAAAGCTCGAGCTTCCAGCCTGGACACTTAGGAATAGGAAAAAGAATCCTGTAATGTTTGAATACTCCATTAGTAGTGTAGCGCTTGACAGTCACGTCGATTAAATATTTGGGTGTAACGTTGCAGAGTGTTATGAAGTGGGACAAGCATGTAATGGCAGTTGTGGGGAAGGCGGATAGTCGTCTTCGGTTCATTGGTAGAAATTTGGGAAGATGTGGTTCATCTGTAAAGGAGACCGCTTATAAAACACTAATACGACCTATTCTTTAGTACTGCTCGAGCGTTTGGGATCCCTATCAGGTCGGATTGAGGGAGGACATAGAAGCAATTCAGAGGCGGGCTGCTAGATTTGTTACTAGTAGGTTTGATCATCACGCGAGTGTTACCGAAATGCTTCAGGAACTCGGGTGGGAGTCTTTGGAGGAAAGGAGGCGTTCTTTTCGTGAATCGCTACTGAGGAATTTTAGAGAACCGGAATTGAGGCTGACTGCAGTACAATTTTACTGCCGCCAACTTATATTTCGTGGAAAGACCACAAAGATAAACAAAGATAAGATAAGAGAGATTAGGGCACGTACAGAGGCATATAGGCAGTCATTTTTCCCTCGTTCTGTTTGGGAGTGGAACAGGGAGAGAAGATGCAAATTGTGGTACGAAGCACCCTCCGCCACACATGTGGATTGTGGAGTATGTATGTAGATGAAGATGTAGATTGTTGCAGTCCATGCGCGCCAACAGCCAGCTGCCTGATGGAGGGTAAAACATGATTCATCTTAAAAGGCCACCTATCGCCACTCAGTGGACGTCTAGTTGCGGTACTGACGTGCAAATTCCAGCCTCCGTCGCCAGTGAAAAGCAGTCAACATGGACCATGCGCCTGCTGCAGAGGCCCATAAGCAGCAACGTTCTCTGAACGGTCGTCGAGGGGACGCCGTTGGTAGCCCCTCGGTTCATCTCGGTAGACAGGTGCTCGACAGGTGCACGTCTGTTGGCCCGTGCACATCACCACAGCTGGCGTTGGCCACCGACATTTACGGTCCGTATGCACCGCAGTTGCTCAGCGCCCGTTTTGGATAGCACCGTTTGACCATGCATGGTTCAACGCGCAAGTCGCCGGAGTGGCGTCAAATGGAAAGACTTGCACCCGGCGAACGGTTTACCCGGCGGGAGGCCCTAGTCACACGACATTTACATTTACCATGCACGGTATTCTTCAACCATGGCGATACGCGAACAGTTTGTATACTAAACCGTTTCGGAAAAGCTTCCACCCTTGGCCCAAATGGCAATGATCATGTTCTTTTGAGAGTCAGATAAATAGTTCCGTTTCCGAATTACGACAACGACTGCACTGTTTTCAGCGTCTCCCCCCCCCTCCTCCCCCTTCCCCGGACGCTTTATGTACCCTCCGCTGTTGGTGTTGCCACCTGCCGTCTGTCAGTGGTTACTGCACGGTGACGTCGGACATTAATGTGACTGGACCGTGTAGGCCTCGTAGAGTTACCAAACTCCCGGAAAGTTGATTACTACATTTCGCCAGCTATTACAAATAGTTCCATTCGTTTCTTTTTTTTTTTGGGTGGAGGGGGAGATGGAATCTAGATGGAGTTGTTTACAGGGCAACACGATAGGGTGCCTGAATGTTCGTCAAACAAGAACATTTGCGTGCACCCCTTTAAAAAATGACTTCGTCATTTTGGAAGACGGAAGTGTTCTCAGCACAGTCATGATGAAAATATAGAAGTAAGAGCCACATTTTGTTGCCGAGCATGTCGAAATAAACATATTGTTCATGTTCGTGGTATTTCAGAATGAGTGGGCTCACATGATGGTATAGAAAACAAATCTACCTTGAACTACATTCTCCATATACTGCCCATTAAATATCTGAATGGGCCGTAGATGCATTCGGCACTTTGTATCACATGGAAAGAGGCAAAATGGCGATTAGTCGGGCTATACTTCACAGCCCCTCCCCACACCCCCTCAGCTACTGTCCAGTTTCTGCGCTATTTGGCTCATTTAAGCTTTAGCTGCCGCTGTGGGCAACGCCCTTTTTAAGACTCTAGTCCTCAAACGCCCATTGCATGTGGTTTCCTTCACAACACTCGCATCGAGACTGGTTGATGTGGATCTGCATTCACTGAAACCAGCAGCTGCTGTCGCGTTTGAAACCGTTTGTCACTGACAAGGTATGATACCTGTCTCCAATCCCTCTCACTCAGCATCCTTTTACGACCACTGTTGTCATGTCGAGTGCTATACATAAGACAGTTCTCGCTGATATACCAAAAACTCGGACAACTATATTCTCGGTACACTAGCGCAGAGTCTGTATTTGAGAGTTTTTGTATAGTTCGATGCAATGTATTAAATCATGAAATGTATTCGCAAATTACGAACACATTTCCACAATAGCTAGACAATTTACTGGAAACATATGACAATTTGACCCGGACCAGGATTTCCCGCTTGTTGTGAGCGGTCGCATTAAACAGTTCATCCACCCGGGCACGCTTCCAGGACCGACCCAAATATCCATACACAGTTTTGGGTCTGTCCTTGAAGCGTGCTCGGACAGGCGAAACTGCTGAGGCGACAGCTCGCGACAAGGGGGAAAACCAGGTTCGGGTCCCAGTCCCGCACAAGTTTTCATACATTTCCAGCAAATCGTGCAGTCATATATTCACGGTGTCGTCATGGATACGTCCAAACACAATATCTCCTTTCTGCCGACCTGCCATCTCTTCAAGTAGAACCACCTTCGTAGACCCATCTTACTTCGCTGATACCATAAAACCCTCTGGTACTTACACACCATATCACTCACGTCAGCAGTAGACCTTCATATGAATGGTTAGTATTAGTTACACACACACTGTCTACAACTCTACAAAGCGACCAGTGTGCTGTTTTAAGGCGGTGAGCTCAGTTGGATAAAGGCAATGAATTTCGGTGTTTCCTTAAACCATTCTATGTGCTCATAAGCTTCTTCCACAGAGCGTTCTTCAGCGCAATGTACACAATACGGAAGCATTATCAGTGGCGAGAGTCAAGTCAGAAACATAACTACCGAAAGTAAACAGTGATAGCAACGCCGTTGAGAGCTGATGTCTACAGATAGGGACATATTTACCAGTAGACGTTGCTAGCAACAGAGCATTGAGCGAACTGTTCTGAAGCGGTCGTCGAGTAATCGCGTGCTCTGCAATCAGAAAGCAAAAGTCCTATGGAGCGGAAGTGCTGCTTGCGACGTTACGGACCCTGGAGCGCCTACCGTTACGCTGCCCGCCGAGCATTCCAAGGTGCCAACACGTGCTTTGCGTGCCAAGCTACCTCCGCGTCCTGCGAGTCAACATAGTGACGCGGCGGGTTGGCCCTCTAGCTATGCAACTCTGTGGAGTTTGATACAAGTTCTTGTTTGCTACTGAATTTCATTCCTACTTCACATCGTAGTCGTGTCATCTTCTTAGACGGAGGCCAGTTGGCACCTGTTCATCCGCTACTTTGCGTACCACCGTCAGAGTTGTATCTTCAATCGTTTAATGAGATGAGTGGTTGCTATGTTGCCCTAAACAAATATGGGGTGCTTTACGAACCAGGTACTTCTGAAGTGGACAAACACTGGATTTTTCGAAACTGACAGCTCTAAAGCTGGAATTAACGAAAGCAGATTTCGTAGGTGATATGATTATGAAGTCGCCGTTCATATTGACAAGTAAAACGAGTAACTCAGGGAGGATTGTCATTAGATCACCTAGTATGCTATCGTAAGGTTGAGAAGGAGAAGAACCAGAGGACTAAGCACGGTTTATCTATCTGAGGCACCAATAATGTCTTCCGTGCATCTTATTTTCCATAGAAGTTCTCGAACGAGGAGGGACTTTGTCTGTATTACTGTTGACATTATGGTCTAAGCTTAAAACATACACAGTATCCTACAATTTATGGTTTATTATTTTCGGTGCATAAAGCGCTAGAAAGGATAACGCAACATAAGCAAAGTTGATGCAAAGTATTGGAATTTATCTTCCTGTTACTTCTTCTGGCTCTTCAATTTAAGTAGTAAAACCTTCCCTTCTTCCTCGTCGAGAAAACGGCGAAACTGCTAGCACATAAATCAGTAGTTTCCTATTACATCAGCTTCTAACGCGACTATTCTCGAACGGTTTCTCCAAGTTCGCCTAGAGTTCTTCATGAGAATAAATACAGGTATTTACAAATAAATTACAAAAATTAACCTTTAATTGCGAAAAAGGTAAATAACTTACAAAAACGTTTGATACAGGACTGAATGCAGTAGTTCATATCTTCAAGTTTTATTTTCCAATGTTCAAAAATGATTCAAATGGCTCTGAGAACTATGGAACTTAACTTCTGAGGTCATCAGTCCCCTAGAAGTTAGAACTACTTAAACCTAACTAACCTAAGGACATCACACACATCCATTACCGATGCAGGATTCGAACCTGCGACCGGAGCGGTCGTTTGTTTACAGACTGTAGCGCCTAGAACCGGTCGGCCATTCCGGCCGGCCAAATGTTCGACGAAGCTACCTTTTGCAACATGACAGCTGTCCCATTTGTAATCACTTTCCGGCAAAATCCTCTGAAGCAAGTCTTGATGTAAGGTAGCAGTTGCTTGTCTTATCCGTTGTCGCAGCTCGTCAACGTTTCCCGGAAGCAGAGGAACAAATATTCTATCTTTAATGTAACCCCATACACAGAAGTCCACTGGGGTTAAATCCGGTATTCGTGGTGGCCAGGATATTGTTCCACCACGTCCAATCCAAATCGGCACATTGCTACGGAGATACGAGACAACTTCATAACGATAAAGTGGTGGCGCGCCAACTTGCTGGAAAATAGATTCTGTGCCCATATTCTGTTGTAATTCAAGCATTACGTAATGTTCAAGCGTGTCTATGTATGATATGCCAGTTACAGTTGACTGCCGAACTGGTTCAATGGCTGCCTCAAGACTGCTGGCCGATCCTGACCCGGAGTACTACGTGAGACACAGCTAGTTTCTGTGAAACGATTGTACCAATTAATAACTATTTGTCTTTGTGGTTGTGGCTTGCGATATTTAGTCCTGAATTGTCCCTCAGCTGTAGCAGTGTATGAAGCATAAACAATACTGCGCACGTTCTGTACCGTCATACGACTCTATGATGACTGTTGGAATAACTCATTCGCCACCTAACGGGAACGTTGGGAGCTAGGAGTGCCACGCAGGAATAAAACCTGATGATATACTGCATTCAGTGCTGTAAGTTACTTTCCTTTTTCATTATTGAAGGTTACTTTTATTAAACTAATTTATGAACACCTTGTATTACGCGTTTTGGTGTAATCGAGTTATCTACGTTTTCTGGTGAGGTTTTAATCGAGTTTCTATTTTTAGAAAGGAATATTGAACATTCCCGCCTAAATCGGGATATCTAGCAAACATGGCCTGTTGGCACTGTGTAATGTGAGTGAGAAGATACGCATTTCTAGAATTACTACCTAGTTTCCTTTCGTTTCCTCACTGATAAATTTTGTCAGTGAAAGACTAGTTATTCCTTGTGAAGGCCACTAAGTAATAGAAATCTCATATATATATATATATATATATATATATATATATATATATATATATATATATATATATATATATATATATATATATATGTGTGTGGGGGGGGGGTGGGGGGGTGGGGGGGTGTTTTTTTAAACATTCTCCGATCGTCTACAGTGAAACGGCTCTGTTTATCGAGCGACGCATCATCCTTTGCGAATGGCGGTAACTGCCGTCAGAACGGAAGGGCACGTGGTCACCGCATAGTGTTCTGCTGGCTGTTGATGTCAGCTGACGCAAACCGCAGCCGCTGCTTAACCATCATGTAGCCACTCAATTACTCTCAAGAGGGGTTATTTGCCAATTGCAGCCCACTCCTCCATCTAAGGTAAAGCATTAGGAGTAGGCCGAGCGGTTCTAGGCGCTACTGTCAGGAACCGTGTGACCACAACGGTCGCAGGTGCGAATCCTGCCTCGGGCATGGATGTGAGTGATGTCCTTAGGTTAGTTAGGTTTAAATAGTTCTAGGTTCTAGGGGACTGATGACCTCAGAAGTTAAGTCCCATAGTGCTCAGAGCCATTTGAACCATTAGGAGTAGTGGAATTAGGATCCTGGCAGTTAGACACATTAGCCGTTGAGTTACGGTGACAGACATTTATTTTGCGTAGTAATTTCCCGAACAGTGCTATTCACATGGAATATTTAGAGTGGTGAGCGGTTTAGATCTTTTACGGTCATCAGCAAGTCTTGGGGAACACATGAAACAAGCCAAATAGAATGATAGAAAACGATGCGTAGTGGGACTTGCAACGATTGAGCTAACATAGAAAACATTAGGAGGCACCTTAAATGTGACCCCACTAATCGCCCAAATATCTTCGTCTTTTTCTTGTTCTTTTGTCTCAAATCGGCACAGAGTCGGCATCGTTATTAACAGATTCGGCATGGTTGGTTTTAAAGAGTACCCGGATACCGTTCCTGTTACCACCACGTTCTAGGACAAAATATGTATCCCCGAACTGATTGCGTGTAGTGGCAGTCATGTGAAAGTGAGCGGAACTTCCCTAAATGTCTGCGAATCGTGTAACTGGGGCGGGACTTGGGTATCAGCTCGGAGTTCACACAGTGAGATGTGGGGAACCGCCTAAACACCAAACTCAGGCTGGCCGGTGCACAGACGTTCGACGTTAATTCGCCGGCCGGATTCGATCCCTGTTGCGGAAGCAGCACTTCAACACGCATGACTATTCGGGTGTAGGAGTCACCCAAACATTAGATCCTTAAAATTTTGGAACGAACACTAATAGTAATAATTTCTTCGCCGATACTGTTACGCCGGCCGGAGTGGCCGAGCGGTTCTAGGCGCTACAGTCTGGAACCGCGCGATCGCTACGGTCGCAGGTTCGAATGGTGCCTCGGGCACGGATGTGTGTGATGTCCTTAGGTTAGTTAGGTTTAATTAGTTCTACGTTCTAGGGGACTGATGACCACAGATGCTAAGTCCCATAGTGCTCAGAGCCATTTGAACCATTTTTTTAACTTACTGCACATGTCGCCAGCATCATACCAAAATAACGGCGTGATTTTGTTATACGCTGTTGTTAACATTTTGCGCTCTGACCGAAACTTTAATTTTGCATTTATTTGCTCTGTTTTCACACGTTCTTTTATTGGTAACAACGAAGGTACTGACATGTTGTTGCCACAGATGTATATAAGGCCCAAGAGGCAAAATTAATTTCATAGGTAAGTATCACAAAGCTCTGATTACAGCTGCCATACTAGTAAGACGCATTTTATGGGTTGACTAATACCGAGACACTGTAATGAAAACACAAATCGTACGGCTAATTTGTGTGACTGAATGGCTATATATATCTAAGACAAGTGTGACATAAATTCAGTAATGTGGGAGTGTGCTGCAATTCAGTAGTTCTAGTGCATACAAATTTCGAGCAATTTTCATCAGCGCGTAAGATCTACGTTGATGAGCCAAAAACTTACGACCACATACTTACTCGTTGAATTCGGTGGCCAATAAATCAACGTTAGTTGACTATCGTGCTCCTTAGTCCACTATAGCACAATTTTCGCTTTGTGACACGGACCGGTATCTACCTGGAACGTGCCATCGCCATCTGAGAAGACACGATGCATGAAGGAACGCAGAATGTCCGCAATAATGTTAACACAGTCGACAGCTGCCATGGTGGCTTCGATTACTAACACAAGTTCCGTGGAAGCCCAGGTGAATGCCTCCCATAGCGCATAACTGCCCCCCACCTACCTGCGTCCATGGCGCGGTGCATGTTTCGGAGCAGATGTTCGGCTGGATGACGGCATACTCGGATACGAACATCGACTTGGTGTAACAGTAGACATATTTCGTTCGACCAGGCGACACCTTTGTATTGATGCGTGGTCCAGACTAAATGCTCCCGTGCTCACTGCAACCACAATTGACGACGTAGTAGGGTTATAATGCGAACACGTAGGAGTTACCTACTGAGGAACCCGATGTTCGACAATTTGCGTTGAACGATGTGCTGCGAAACACTAGTCATGTATTCTGTCGTCAGATGTGTCACGCATCGTCGTCTATCTGCTTTACAGAGCGGTTAAGCATCCGACCTCCACCTTCGGTGATGAGGCGTGTGTATGTTCAACATCTTGTCGCGTATTTGTGGTTTATAGCCCTTAAACCACATTGCTTGGATTCTCAAGACAGTAGCACGGAGCAAACAACCCACCACCATCGTCGTGTTCGAGATGCTTGTCCCCAGGCGCTTTGCCACAACAATCTGCTCGTTGTCAAAGTCACTTACGCCTGTGGATTTCCCTATTTGCGGCCGTCTCGTAGCTAGCTCATAGCTCATTCGTCTCTGCTCTGCTTAGATTTTCTTTATTGCGTAACGTACCCACAACCGTAGCAGCCGGCATTCAGTCTCGCGGTGGACGGGATTTTGGCTCATTAGTACATACAGGGTGATTCATATTAACGTTTAAAAACCTCCGAAGCGACGTAGATGACGATAAGACAAGTAATTTAATATAATATACATAGCGCCCCAAATACCGCAAAAGTGGACCTCAAATGTTGAACACGTGACGTCATCAGATGACGTACCTCGCCACACACACAGCAGTGGAGGCTAACACTCTGTCGCAGCTGATCATCCCAAGCACAGCCCAGTGTTCACGTGTGGCTCCGTACCTACGTGAGCGACTTTAGCGCGGGGGGTTCAGGGTTCGAGTGTAGCAGTGCCGAGTGCCGAGACAGTTATGTTTTTGCATTGAGCTATTAATTTACTAATTTATTCACTGGTCTCGCAGAATCAGCTGGTTTATAGCAAAGTACAATACAACAAAACCTAGCGTACTGCGACAGAAGTAAATGAGTATAAACTTTAGAATTGCGTCATTACCAGTAAATAATCTACCTTTTCTTTACTATTATCATTAAAATAAATAAAAGAAACCGGTGAACACGAAAGAATCAAAATAAGAACAGTTTTTGCTTCGTTACAGCGATGACAACACTTTTGTAATTTCTACATTTCCCACAGATCACAACCACAAAGGGTTCCGAAATTTGCACCGTGTGCTTGAATGCAAGCATTGCAACGCTCAATCATACCTTCACGCACACGCTCGAAAATACCCTTCGTATTTTAGATGTGACGTCACAGATTCAACAATTGTCATCCATTTCTGGGGTATTACCTGACATTTGAGGCCCAACGTTTCCTTTATTAAAATACTTGTCTCAGCATCATCTATGTCGCTACTGAGGTTTTTAGCCGGCGTTTCAGTCTAGAACCGCGCGACCGCTACGGTCGCAGGTTCGAATCCTGCCTCGGGCATGGATGTGTGTGGTGTCCGAAGGCTAGTTAGGTTTAAGTAGTTCTAAGTTCTAGTGGACTGATGACCTGAGAAGTTAAGTGCCATAGTGCTCAGAGCCATTTGAACCATTTTTCTGAGGTTTTTAAACGTATATAAGAATCACCCCGTGTGTGACTAAGTTACTAATTCCGGATTATACACATCTCCGACTCATTGTGCTTGTTCTAACGTACTCACAATAGGAGACTGTAGAAATAGAAAATGAGAATGTGCGATTGTTATTTTAGTTCCATTCAGAATGAACGAAGATTAAACATGTGTACCGAAAAGTAAAAATGGAAGAATTTCCTCCTTAAAAATACATCAGTGGGTGAAAAATGGGTGAATTTATGCATGTCACCGCCACAAATTTGGCCTGTTTTGTGAACTGGTGTCCGGGCACGGCGGTTTTGAAAGCTCTCCGGAGAGCATGGAAAAGAGCAACGGCCGGTCAATGACGCTGCTACATCTGCGAGAGGTAGCCTCGCCTCAGCACACCGTCAACGAGATATACACGCCCTGCAACGAGCTTGTGACGTCACAGTATTCGGCTTGCCGCCACACTTCGCGAACACTCAGCTCCGCGTAGGGCCTACGGGAAGGTGATTTCTAATTGAAAAGGTACTAACTAAAGGTCGTGTGCTATCGAGAACTTGTGTGCATTTAAACACGTAATCAATAATTATTAAACTCGTCTTAAACAGTTACTCGCTCTCCGCCGGAGACGGCTGCTCACACTCGTTAAAGACCTGCAGAGTCGAGTGCTGTGACGTACGCGCCACAGCCTGCCTCCCTCGTGGACCTCGCCGCTGGAGCACTCCTATCTTGCCGGCCAACTGTAACGTTAGAATCGCAGCGACTGTGTCTTCAACCTGATTTCGTTGCACTCTTGTATCAATGTCACTACACATCGTTGTTTTGTCCTTATGTTTCACTTTGTCTTAAGTTCTCCCTCTTGGGTACTCGTTCAGACTTGTTATTCGGGGATTCTGTCAGCGTTGTCCGTCTTCCTCTTGTTGTCCTCCTGCCCATACTTGCCCCGACTCACTATTGACGGCCATTGGCTGGTTGGCCAGTTTCTGGGGTCTGTTGAGTCGTTCCCAACTTTGTCAGATTCTGGTCACTATACAGGACACGTTACTTTGGCGTAGCAATGCCACCGTAGCATAATTTATCAATACAGAGCCTTGGAAATATCATTAAATGCAATGCAAAGCCTAAAAATAGAGGTAGCTCTCCCTTCTTTTCATATAACAAAAGAAATAGCGACATCTAAGGTTTGATACTTGTCGCGATAAAGCGAAATATCCTTTCATTTAGCTCTTCAAAGCTTTAAGCCAAGTTCATTCCAGATATGGAATGCAAATTATTAAGATTCCTATGAAATGCATGTACAGTATCCATGGTACTTTCGAACGGAATCTGTCTGTATTAGCAATGCAATGACATTCAGAGTCCGCAAAGCGCTTACGAAAAGACTTTACACCACACAATAGTCACATGACTTTTGGAGTCCACATTCGTTGGCGACAAAAATTCTGTTATCCGCACCTGAATGCTTGCTCCATTAATATTCGTACGCTACAAGTACTACTAACGATGTTGTATTTTAAAGCAGACGTGTGTTGGGCAGAGAAACCATTTTTGAGTGCTAGAATTAATGCGAGAAGAAGGCCAATCCGTTAATTTCCTTGGAGTGAAATTACAAGAGGCGGGAAAAAAGCGGGGTACACAAACGTTCATGCATGAAGATGGTATCTGTTCTTTCGGACTACCATCTTCATATACTTAAGGCTAACCGGCCATTGACCTTCTTCTTCTTTGCGGATGCACACGCATTGCCCGAACTCTTATGGGGCTCGGTAAGATTTTCTGCCGCGAGTAATGACTGTAATGGGCAGGGCACTACGAATGCAGTGTGTGGACGCTAAGTTGGGGATGTGGGTCTCACGGGGAGCGTGCAATGGATAAATCCCTGCAGTCGCGCCATCCTCTGTGCTCTCGGTGGCTCAGATAGAAAGAGCGTCTGGTAAGCAGGAGATCCCGAATTCGAGTCCCGGTCAGGGCACACATTTTCAACTGACGCCTTTGATGTGTATCAACGCCTTTCGACAGGTTAGGGTGTTGATTTAACTATCATTTCAAACTTTCATGGGCCCAGAATGAGATTTTCGCTCTGCAGCGGAGTATGCGCTGATATGAAACTTCCTGGCAGATTAAAACTGTGTGCCGAACCGAGACTCGAACTCGGGACCTTTGCCTTTCGCGGGCAAGTGCTCTACCGACTGAGCTACCCAAGCACGACTCACGCCCCGTCCTCACAGCTTTACTTCTACCAGCACCTTGTCTCCTACCTTCCAAACTTTACAAAAGCTCTTCTGCGAACCTTGCAGGAACTAGCACTCCTGAAAGAATGGATATTGCGGAGACATGGCTTAGCAGCAGAGCTTCTGTTAAGTGTGGAAGGTAGGAGACGAGGTACTGGTAGAAGTAAAGCTGTGAGGACGGGGCGTGAGTCGTGCTTGGGTATCTCAGTCGGCACAACACTTGCCCGCGAAAGGCAAAGGTCCCAAGTTAGAGTCTAGGTCCGGCACACAGTTTTAATCTGCCAGGAAGTTTCTTTCATGGGCCCGTTTGACCGCTATTCATGTACACAATTGGGATAGAATATTTGGTTAGGTTATTGGCGCTGTCGTACAAGAATGTGGAGTCCTCCTGTATGAACATTAAGTTTGTTCATTAGGATCTGTTGAATAAACAGGCACGTTATCATAAAGCTTTTAATCAAAGAGCACAGGTGAGAATTCAATATTTATGTGTATGAATCCATGAGTATCCATAAAATACATAATCTTTTTAAAGTCCTATATTCACTGAACTCAAGGAAACATCATCTCTACAATAACTCAAACTAATCACCCGTGCGTGTGTATGTGTGTGACGTAATGACGTGGCTGATGAAAGGATCGTTAATGCCCCATCATCTCTAACAATTCAGTGAGGAAATGACTGATCTTATCGTACTTCACGGGTGTACACGAGGGTACACCACAAACATTAAATTTGTTCATTAGGATCTGTTGAATAAACAGGCACGTTATCATAAAGCTTTTAATCAAAGAGCAGAGGTGAGAATTCAATATTTATGTGTATGAATCCATGAGCATCCATAAAATACATAATCATTTTAAAGTCCTATATTCACTGAACTCAAGGAAACATCATCTCTACAATAACTCAAACTAATCACCCGTGCGTGTGTATGAGTGTGACGTAATGACGTGGCTGATGAAAGGATCGTTAATGCCCCATCATCTCTAACAATTCAGTGAGGAAATGACTGATCTTATTGTACTTCACGGGTGTACACGAGGGTACACCACAAACATTAGTTTGGCTAGCAGCCTGCGAACACGCTCCCCGTGACTGAGCTCACAAAGGAGCGCCGGCAAAATAACGTCAATTCTGCTGGAGAACGACCGTGAATTCTCCTGTAGCACTAATTAATTAAGGTTGAAAATTAAAAGGAGCACACTGGACTCCTGTCCAAAGGCCACTCGACATTTTCAGGTCTATCTCGTACCATGTGCGTCGTTTGACAAAGAAAACCTGTTGAAGCTTAAGAAATTACACAACCGGCCGCTGTGGTCGAGCGGATCTAGGCGCTTCAGTCCGGAACCACGCGGCTGCTACGGTCACAGGTTCGAATGGTGCCTGGGGCGTGGATGTGTGTGGTGTCCTTAGGTTAGTTAGGTTTAAGTAGTTCTAAGTCTAGGGGACTGATGACCTCAGGTCTTAAGTCCCATAGTGTTTAGAGTCATTTGAACTATTTTAAGAAATTACACTCGCAAAATACCGGAATAAAATTAGATAAGAGTGTAACCAATGTATTTTAAGAAAAGAAGACAGTTGGTGACCTACTTATCTACTTAAGAACCCGAGCAACATGAAACGCAGTCTAGCACCACATAGAATCATACACAAAGAAAGCTTTCTTGATTATAGAAAAATGGCATATGTGAATCATATTAGAAAAGACTATCGAAACAATTTATTCGAAGAAGAGACTACACGTAGTTGGAATTACAAACACATATCGACCAATTTAAAGAAATAAAAAACCGCGAAACATCGAGGAATAACATTAAGCACTGTTTAAGCGAACTGGATGCAGAAGAGACTAGAAAACCGTCAATTACGCACACCTAGCCTAACACCCTAACACCTCTGAACCCCAGCACAGTATAAAAACTTAGAAGGTCTTGCCCTAACCAGCGCCAACGAGTGTGTGTCCAATTTTTTCGGGTGGCGCACATCCCACCAGAACTCAAGGCTCACGGAGAGCAAGTCCATACCAACTCCTGAAAATAAAGCCGCTTGCCTTCTCTCGCACACAGACCATTACATCTCGCCCCTTAAATCATTCGCAAACCGATGGCCTATGAAAGCTGCTTGATGTTTTCTATAACTACAGTTATCTATTAGTGACAGAAAGGAGTACAGAACTACGGAAGTGTCCAGCTCGTGGGCTCTCTGTTGCCCCCTGTCGCCTCCCGGGACAGGCAGTGCGGCGCCAGGATGGTCTCACTTTCACCTGACAGACGCCGTGTAGTCGCTGCGCCGCTGCTACCTAAAGCCAGCTACAGTATTCGCAACCCAATTTCGTGAGCGCGGTGTGCCGTAAGGCGCCACGCCTGTTGCGCTTGTTTCGCTAATAATTCGCTGGCGCCGCGGGCAGAATGGGCCGTAAAGTAACCGGCGGCAGGATGAACTACATCCTCACGCAACGCCAGCTGCCGGCGGCTATCATGCCGCGGCAACGAATACACTTAATAGGTGGACTACCTGGAAAGGAGCTTGAAGATGAACAGGTGTAGTTATAATATTCCCGCATTATTTAATTGCAAATTATAACTGGTGGTCAAAAATTTTCCGTTTGAGGGCGTTGTTCCACCGTACATGCAACGTAACGCGACTCCGATGCGGGTATATAAGCACCGACATGTAGCCGAGAGGTTAGTGTGGCTTTCGTCTCTTTTCGACTTTCGCACGGTAAATGCGGAAACTTGAACTAAGTCGACTTTATTATTAAATGCTTGTAAACAGGATCAACATGCTGATATTCTTTACTTGGCTGCCGAAGGCAAACACTGGTAGATGCCCATCAGAAAATGAAAAATGTGTATGGGGCAGCATGTTTGTCGAAAACCAACGTTGTGCAACGGTGCGCCAAATTCATACTCGTCGCGATTCGACACAAGACGACGGTCGGTCTGGGAGGCCGCGGAGAGAGGAGGGAGGAGGAGATGGGCAGAGAAAGGGAGGAGCACGTGAGAAGGAGATAGAGGGGTAGGTGGAGACAGATAGAGGGAAATAAGGGGATGGACAGAGACGGATGGATTAAAGGAGATTAGAATAAATACACATCCGGGCAACACTAGGTTAGTTTACAAATAAAAGGAACGAAACAAAAATTAGGGTGATAAATCATGATATGAATAACGTGATGGTGATGATGTACACTTTTCTGCTCGCTGGTGATTGTATGGTCGGGTATCCTACTGTAACTGTAGATAAAGAATGCACATTGAAGAGCCAAAGAAACAGGTAGACCTGCCTAATATCGTGTAGGACCCCCACGAGCACGCAGAAGTGTTGCAACATGACGGGATATGGACTCGCCTTACGTCTGAAGTAGTGTTGGAGGGAACTGACACTTCGACTCCTGCAAGTCTGTCCATAAATCCGTAAGAGTACGAGGGGGTGGAGATCTCTTCTGAACAGCACGTTTCAAGGCATCCCAGATGTGCTCACTAATGTTCATGTCTGGGGAATTTGTTGGTCAGCGGAAGTGTTAAAACTCAGAAGAGTGTTCCTGGAGCCACTCTGTAGCAATTAATTGCCCAAGTCCGTGGGAATGCACAATGGCCATGAATGGATGCAGGTGATCAGAAAGAATGCTTACGCACGCGTCACCTGTCAGAGTCGTATCTAGACGTATTGTAAGTAGGCTGTTTAGGTTTTCTTATTGGTAACGCCACGTAGCGCTCCGTATGAAAATCACTGACTTTGCTGTGTGCAGTCAGTGGCTGGTTGGCATTGTTGTAATACTCGCCATTGTAGCGTTGGGCAGTTGGCTGTTAGCGGCGCGTAGCGTTGTGCGGTTGGAGGTGAGCCGCCAGCAGTGATGGACGTGGGGAGAGAGATGGCGGAGTTTTGAAATTTGTAAGACTGGATGTCATGAACTGCTATATATATTATGACTATTAAGGTAAATACATTGTTTGTTCTCTATTAAAATCTTTCATTCGCTAACTATGCGTATCAGTAGTTAGTGCCTTCCGTAGTTTGAATCTCTTATTTAGCTGGCAGTAGTGGCGCTTGCTGTATTGCAGTAGCTTGAGTAACGAAGATTTTTGGTAAGGTAAGTGATTTGTGAAACATATACATTAATGTTAGTCAGGGTCATTCTCTTGTAGGGATTACTGAAAGTCAGATTGCGCTAAAAAAAAAAAATGGTGTGTCAGTGTAAGCACAGTCTTGTATAATTTTTCAAAGGGGACGTTTCATATGTCGACCCTTAGCTGAGGATACCTCACTGGAATCTTCTGATTTTTTTTCTTGTAGTTTATGTAATTAGTTTAGATTTTGTTTATTGCTAGCGCTTAACTGTAGAGAGAATCTCCTTTGTAGTTGTAGTCTTTCATTGTTGTACAGTAAAAGAGTTGTGGCATGCATGTAGATTTGCACCACGTATTTCGCAGCTGCGCTTGCAATTAACTAGATATTATTTGCTATGTCAATGTGTTCTCTTATTTTTGCTCTTCAAATTGTGTTTTACTGTGTTGTCGTGTGAAATATTGTGACAATAATGGCGTGTGAAAAACGTAATAGTAGGCTACAAAGTAAACTCAGAAATGACGGTGAAGATGAAAGCAGTGTGTCTTAATTTATGATATTTGCTGAAATGAAATGATGAGAAACATTTTAAGTCTATTGTCTTGCTAGTTGAAAGATTGTTCACTGCATGATGAAACGCCATATGGCTAGCGAATGACGTTTCACGCCTTGCTTTGCCTATTTTGTGTAATACCTAGTTTCTAGCTGCACTGCAGCATTGGTTTCAGTAAAATTTAATGCATGTACTAATATAAATATTTTATGCCTACAGATCCAGTAAATAATAACTTTATGATGTACTTAAAAAAAACCAAGGAGCACAAAAAGACATTTCCCTTCACAGGAATTGCATACAGAATTTTCTTTTCAAATTCATTGTAATATTTTTTTTACAATAAGTTTTCGTGGTGCACCACTTTAATTATATAGACATTAAGATGTGAATAAACATTTCCCTTTTCTGCATTGTTGTCTTTACTGTAATATTTTTTCTGCTTGAGCTTTGTCATGTTTAGATATAAGTTATTGCATTTTCTGCTGCTGTTTGCCAGGCATAGTGTTACTGAATTTCACTTTGTATTACTCTGTTAAACCAGTTGTAGTAGGGATTTATTTTTCTTGTTTGCTGCACAGCGCCTTATGTTAGTTGTAATATTGCAATTGCTTTACCAATTTCCATTTTTTTGGGTCACTGCTGTTTGTGTTAATTTGTTTTGTGCTGCTGCATTGCGTCGTTCCTTAGTTTAGCATCTGAGCTTAGTCGGTTTAAGTTAGCTTAAGAGGGGGTAGACTATATAAGAAACTATCTATGATGAATTGGAAGAAAAGCATTGAGAAGCTATAAGAAAATGGTTTGACCAGAAAAGCAGTGTACAATGGAGAAAAACTATTTTTGAAAGAGCATGTGAACAGAATACAGAAAGCATGCTTGGGCAGGATTGTTTTTGGCTGGAGCAAATGTTGAAATAAGAGGGACGATCTATGGAATGAAGTTTTGGGTTGGACTGCAGTACCAAATGTTACCCTGAAAACAAACCCTGTCCTTTCCTTTTGTGTTTTCCCATTATGTGTTTGTGTACCCTTGTGTATTTATTTTCTTCCTGTCTCTGTGTTCTGTTTCATAGAATTTTTTCTCTTCTAATACTAAGCTACATTCACTATGATGAGGAATACTGTTATCCTCAAATATAATTTGCATCAATAATATGTTATTTACTTCGTAAAGATGTTTACACATTATTTATTCTGTTTTGTTCTAATGCTCATGTGTGAAGTTGATGTTTCAAAAGTTATTCTGATCTTTTATGTATGTACTTATGTCATAATTTTTGTAAGACTGATGTATTTGTTATTTCGATTCTTTCGTAAGCCTGTATTACTGCAAATGTTATCTGTACTATTATGTTCTTTATTGATATATTTTGTACCTTTGTTATTGTATTCTCATGTTATAAAATTGTAATTGACACCAGTTGATCAAATTAAGTAATTTGTAAATTACATTTCACTGCACACATTTCTGTTGGTCATAGTATATGGAAAATATGTGAGAAGAAGAACTGATAGTGTTTGCACGTGTGTTAATAATTCAGCAAGGGACTGGACAACAGCATTGCTGCTTCTAAGGACAATTCCAAAAACTTTGTGCATGCACAAGTGGTGGTTGATGGGCTTGCTATATTCTCCGCAAGACTCTGCGATGGCGATTGTGCACCTGCACAGTCGCAACAGATGGCTGCTGGCTATCTCTACAAGGACTGAAGTGAGTCTACACCTTTGATGACTCACCAATACCATTATTTCTACAAGGACTGCAGTGGGTCTGCACCTCTGGTGGCCCACCGATACCGTAATCTCTACCAGGACTACAATGGGTCTACTCTGTGTTGACATACCTACCAATATTCTTCAAAATTTCGACTGACTCTGCTGCGGGTTTGCTCTGTTGTGACCCACTACCTGTCAGCATGTCAAGAGTCAGCACTGTTTTTCTGTTGGAAGGACAATACTACTTCTTCAAGACTGCATGGAAATCCACTACTTCCGTGAGCATTTTCTTTTACTGCTCAGACATTGAGCAAAAACACTACTATTTTACTGTGATGAACGATCAGTACTGTCTTCATGGACTGTGAGAAAATTTTAGCCTTTGACCAACATTGTAGCAATGAGTGCGTGCATTTCATATCTTTGTTATTGCAATTATGAAATTTTTTTTCAAATCTGTATTGGCCACTGCCCAAAACAATTTGTAAAATTTTTTGTGGGGAGCATGGGGGCTATGTAAGTAGGCTGTTTAGGTTTTCTTATTGGTAACGCCACGTAGCGCTCCGTATGAAAATCACTGGCTGTGCTGCTGTGTGCAGTCAGTGGCTGGTTGGCATTGTTGTAAAACTCGCCATTGTAGCGTTGGGCAGTTGGCTGTTAGCGGCGCGTAGCGTTGCGCAGTTGGAGGTGAGCTGCCAGCAGTGGTGGACGTGGGGAGACAGATGGCGGAGTTTTGAAATTTGTAAGACTGGATGTCATGAACTGCTATATATATTATGACTATTAAGGGAAATACATTGTTTGTTCTCTATTAAAATCTTTCATTCGCTAACTATGCCTATCAGTAGTTAGTGCCTTCTGTGGTTTGAATCTTTTATTTAGCTGGCAGTAGTGGCGCTTGCTGTATTGCAGTAGCTTGAGTAACGAAGATTTTTGGTGAGGTAAGTGATTTGTGAAACGTATAGGTTAATGTTAGTCAGGGCCATTCTCCTGTAGGGATTACTGAAAGTCAGATTGCGTTGCGCCAAAAAAAAAAAAAAAAAAAAAAAAAAAAAAAAAAAAAAAAAAATGTTGTGTGTCAGTTTATGCACAGTCTTGTATAATTTTTCAAAGGGGTTCCATATCACTCCAACTCCCCACGCCCCACACCATTACAAAGCCTCCACCAACTTAACAAGTCCCCTGGTGACATGCGGGCTCCATGGATCTATGAGGTTGTCTTCTTACCCGTACACGTCCATCCGCTCGATACAATTTGAGGTGAGACTCGTCCGATCAGGCAACATGTTCCCAGTCATCAACAGTCCAATGTCTGTGTCGACGGGCCCAGGCGAGGAGTAAAGATTTATGTCGTGAAGTGAGCCTCCGACTCCAAAAGCCCATATTGATGATGTTTCATTGAATGGTTCACATGTTGACACTTGCTGATGGCCCAGAATTGAAATCAGCAGGAATTTGCAGAAGGATTGCACTTCTGTCACGTTGAGCGATTCCCTTCAGTCGTCGTTCGTTCCGCTCTTGCAGAATCTTGTTCCGGCCGCAACGACGTCGGAGATATTGTGTTTTACCGGATTCCTGATATACAAGGTACACTCGTGAAATGTTCGTGCAGGAAAGTCCCCACTTCATTGTAATGTCAGAGATGCTGTGTCCCATCGCTCGTGCGCCGACTATAACACCTCGTTTAAACTCACATAAATCTTAATAACCTGCCGTTGTAGCTATAACAACCGATTTAACAACTGCGCCAGACACTTGTTGTCTTTTATAGGCGTTGCCGACCGCAGCACCGTATTCTGCCTGTTTACATATCTCTGTGTTTGAATATGCATGGCTATACCAGTTTCTTTGGCGCTCCAGTAAATATATAGAGGGTACTGGAGAGAAGAAAATGATCCGAGTTATGCAACGAGGAAGAAAGATACGTAGGATGTAGGAGATGGGTGGGTCTGCAGTTAGACGGGAAAGACCAGAGTCGGAACCTTCAGTTGGTATAGGTTATCGCTCCGTGTATGGCTTTGCTACTGTAACGAAAGAGCGATGTAATCTCTTTGCCTTTGTAACGAAGCAACCTCCCCTTCGCGTCGCGCCAGAGGTCATGCAGCGCTCTGCCGAGCCAACTTAACGGCGGAGAGTGTGGGCTCGCTCCCAGGCGTTTACCGTCGACAGCTGGAGGACGGCCATTCAAGGACAAGTGTTGCCAGTATTGTGGGACAGAGAAAATATGAGCCTTTGCGAGGATTGAATATCATTTGGAGCGGCTACATGATTGTCTGTTATAATAACATGTCCGAAAAGCATGTCACTCGGATTTGGTGGAAGATAGCTTGGCACTTGATCTGCTATTTGTTACAATGGGATTCAGGGGGAAAGAGGGATTCCTGAGCTGTGGTCATCGGCTCTGGTTGGACTTGTTTGGTGAGCAAATAGCGTGTAGACCAGAAGTGTCCAAGCCACTGCAGGCCCAAAGCAAATTTCGATGCGGCACTTGAAATAAGAATCTCCCGTACGGCATTACTGTTGAGATTTACTTATACCTGCTTTTATAAAACCAGCTTGAGTTATAGGTATGAGCAGAGTCTGTTTTGTTGCAGATGTCCGACAAGATACACTCCTGGAAATTGAAATAGAACACCGTGAATTCATTGTCCCAGGAAGGGGAAACTTTATTGACACATTCCTGGGGTCAGATACATCACATGGTGACACTGACAGAACCACAGGCACATAGTCACAGGCAACAGAGCATGCACAATGTCGGCACTAGTACAGTGTATATCCACCTTTCGCAGCAATGCAGGCTGCTATTCTCCCATGGAGACGATCGTAGAGATGCTGGATGTAGTCCTGTGCAACGGCTTGCCATGCCATTTCCACCTGGCGCCTCAGTTGGACCAGCGTTTGTGCTGGACGTGCAGACCACGTGAGACGACGCTTCATCCAGTCCCAAATATGCTCAATGGGGGACAGATCCGGAGATCTTGCTGGCCAGGGTAGTTGACTTACACCTTCTAGAGCACGTTGGGTGGCACGGGATACATGCGGACGTGCATTGTATGTTGGAACAGCAAGTTCCCTTGCCGGTCTAGGAATGGTAGAACGATGGGTTCGATGACGGTTTGGATGTACCGTGCACTATTCAGTGTCCCCTCGACGATCACCAGAGGTGTACGGCCAGTGTAGGAGATCGCTCCCCACACCATGATGCCGGGTGTTGGCCCTGTGTGCCTCAGTTGTATGCAGTCCTGATTGTGGCGCTCACCTGCACGGCGCCAAACACGCATACGACCATCATTGGCACCAAGGCAGAAGCGGCTCTCATCGCTGAAGACGACACGTCTCCATTCGTCCCTCCATTCACGCCTGTCGCGACACTACTGGAGGCGGACTGCACGATGTTGGGGCGTGAGCGGAAGACGGCCTAACGGTGAGCGGGACCGTAGCCCAGCTTCATGGAGACAGTTGCGAATGGTCCTCGCCGATACCCCAGGAGCAACAGTGTCCCTAATTTGCTGGGAAGTGGCGGTGCGGTCCCCTACGGCACTGCGTAGGATCCTACGGTCTTGGCGTGCATCCGTGCGTCGCTGCGGTCCGGTCCCAGGTCGACGGGCACGTGCACCTTCCGCCGACCACTGACGACAACATCGATGTACTGTGGAGACCTCACGCCCCACGTGTTGAGCAATTCGGCGGTACGTCCACCCGGCCTCCCGCATGCCCACTATACGCCCTCGCTCAAAGTCCGTCAACTGCACATACGGTTCACGTCCACGCTGTCGCGGCATGCTACCAGTGTTAAAGACTGCGATGGGGCTCCGTATGCCACGGCAAACTGGCTGACACTGACGGCGGCGGTGCACAAATGCTGCGCAGCTAGCGCCATTCGACGGCCAACACCGCGGTTCCTGGTGTGTCCGCTGTGCCGTGCGTGTGATCATTGCTTGTACAGCCCCGTCGCTGTGTCCGGAGCAAGTATGGTGGGTCTGACACACCGGTGTCAATGTGTTCTTTTTTCCATTTCCAGGAGTGTAGACACCACTCATATCTATAATTCTGTAGGCGCGACGGCTGTTTGACGAAAAAGTTTCACTGCGCACTCACGACCAACGTCCGAACTCTTATAGGAATCCGTACTCTGGGAGAAGTTCCGGTACGACACAAATTTTCAACTCTAGTCGTCGCATTGCCGCAGTGCCCTGGTCGGCTGTAACTCAATATTTTCGTCCTACTTTTTCCTATCCCGTTACCTTTCTATTCCTTTCGCCCCAGTTATTCATGTAGCTTTAGTTATTTGTATCCAAGCTAGGGTTCGAGTAGTATTTCTGTGAAACATATATTTCACATTATTTGATATTTGCCCATTGGTTGTTTTGATTTGCTGGGCTTAGAGGTGTCGAGTGATGACTGATGAATTTTTCTTTGAGGCATAGGTAACCGACATCTTTTAACTGTTCTAGTAATGCCAAAATTTCATACTATGATTATTTTTCGCTCTGTCAATCTGAACGAAGGCTGAAGTAGTATGCGCACCTAAAAAGAATTGGACAGGGTCATTGGTGAAGGACAGAAAATGGATTGGGAAAGCTAGACAGGACTGCGCAGAACAAGTGATGTTAGTAATGAAAGGAGGAGGGTGGAGATCTTTGACTAGACACGTATAGGGAAAATTAAAACAGAGTTTTCGCGTACTGATGGTAGCAGTCTTCATTACCCAGCCGAATTTTATTAAATTATTGATATTGATAATTCATTATTTTTTTAAATACCTAAGAAACTAATTTTCGGAAAGCCGCTGTTAATTATGTCAGTGTGAATAAGCATTTTTAAATAAAAACATTTCTACTAATATTTAACGAGATATATTGACTAGAACCCCTGGATGTACTTAGGTGGAACATGAGTAGCTGTATGCATGTACACCACAAAACTAAAACGAGATCACTATTTCCCAAAAGACGTTTCCAAATCTGTTTCTTCTAGTAATGAGTTAATGCCCGGTAGAAAGTGTCGTCATTAGAAGGCTAGGTCGTCCAGTTTAAGGTCGGAGAGAGAATCGAACCTGACGCTGCTGAAGAAACGATTCCAGATGTTGCTTTGTGATACTCAGGAGCACACCGACAGGAATGCTACAAGCAGTATTAAAATCCATTTCTTCTCGAATATGACTTCAGTGTGGTAACACTGGACTTCCTCCTTCGATAATGATATGTAAATATCTGCGAAAGGAGCGCCGGGCGCTGGGAATATATCGAGTAATTGCATACTCTTGGTCCGTCGAGGTGATGTAACGTGCAACAACATTTAACATACTACGAAATTCTCCGCATTCGATGGTGTCTTATCACAAAAACGGTCGTATGTTCCCACACCGGTAACCAGAGATAGTTGTTAATCGTTTAAACCGCGTAAACGGATGTTTTTTTTAATATGAAATTAGTACCTCCGTATACAAAGTACTTTTACAGTCTCCATACTATCCGAACATACGGGCTACTACCGCGCTGAAATATACATTTGTTTAGCGCCATGTTGCATGCTTAAGACCTTGTTAGAAACGAGCCTTTTTCATTGACAGATTGGTAGTCACAACACTCTCTGTTAGTGAAAGTTGCAAGGTTGCGTTGTACTGTACATTGCGCTGTGAATGGAATGGATATGGCGCAACTTGTGGTCGTCTAGGGTCGTGTCGCAGGTTCGAATCCTGACTCGGCCATGGATTTGTGTGATGTCCTTAGGTTAGTTAGGTTTAATTAGTTCTAAGTTCTAGGCGACTGATGACCTCAGAAGTTAAATCGCATAGTGCACAGAGCCATTTTTTTGATGCGGAGTATGATACGAAAATATAGTTACAAAAGTGGTCGCTGCAGTGAGAATAGCCAAAGTACTGGTAGTAGAAAATCAAAAAACTCATAGTTTGGCATCCTTTTGCATCGCCATTATAACACGCTGGTGATGCTTGGTTTGTAGGATTCTATCATGTGGAGGAGCGTGCTACTGTTTTACACCAAACTGAGGCCGGTTTCATTTTATGAAAGTTGTAACGAAGAAAGCAGGATCGCAGGGTTGTGAGAAGCGGCCTAATGGTAAGATACAAAAGTAGTATGAAAAATAAAAACCTTTCTTCACAGCTCCCGTGTAACAGTAGCTTAATCTGCTTACTCCATATGTTGGTAGCGTGATGATCTCATAATGAATTTTTAGTGAAAAACAGGTGGACAAAAAGCATTGCGAAAAACGTGGATCTCGGTGACCGATTTAATGAAAGAGCGTTTCGTGGTAGACATTCATTGCTGGTTGCAGAATGGATACAGTGATCAGCGCGTGCCTGGAAGTAGAGTGAAGAGGGGATAACACAATGGAAATACTCATGACGGAGGCCTTTAGCAATCCTTTACAACGGAAAGGAATGAAGTGTAAATTCCTTTTCGTGATGAATCTTTCACTCTACAACGAGACTTCACGATTTCCTGGTACGGACCGGGGCTAGAACTCGGTACCTTGTCTTTCGAGGTTAACGCTCTTATCGACTCAGCTATCCAGCAAGACACGTGATTCTTTTTCATAGCTTTAGAAGTAACAGTACAGGAAATTAAATGGATCTGAGATCCCGTCAGCGGTTGCTGACGGACAGTAAATACACCCAGAGGTGCACAAACAGCAGTTTTCCGAAGCTAAGCTAAGAGGCGAGATGAGTGTCGGACTTGTCACGGCCATGCGGACGACGTGCCTGTCATTCTGTGGTGACGTCAAACTCCGCAACCCGTAGTCGGGTTTACGGCGTGTTCAGTCCTCTACGACCTTCAATTTCCATATACACATGACTTCGTTGTACTGCGTCGGAACAAAGTTTACTTTAACATAACGTTTACTGCCAATAAATTAGCTACGCGCAACCTTCGACGTACAGCTTTTTCTGAATTTTAATTTCATCTCTAGGCGTGTATTCCCGTAGGTAGGCTTTCAACGTTTTATAGCACTGGGATTAGATAGAAATAACTGGACAATACGGCTATCTCAGTCTTTTATTTGATATGGAGTGGAATCAAATGTTTCTGTAATGTAATATCAGAGTTGCTTCACTGAAATCTTTTAAAAGTATCGTACAGTATATAAATTAGACGATGAAGACTATTACAAATTCAGTATAACATCACTTCAACACAACGCTTGTAATTAACAAGGGAAGATGGTTGTTTATAGCAACCAGATTGGTTTTGCACATCAATAACGGCTGAGAAAATGCTTCTAAGACTTTCCAGAAGGTTCTAAATTGTTGTTTTTGGCTAAAATTAGTATTAAAAGTGGTCAAGAGAGTTATCAATCAGACCAACGATCCTAAAAACTGTGGTTTCGGCACTAATATTCGTCGTTTTTGTTTAATTTTGCTTGTCGTTCACCTTTCCTTCCCTAGAGCCATCCCTACATCTAGGGAGAAATGTCAACAATAATGCCATCCTTTAGTCATTCGAGCACGAAAACTACTGATTCGAAAATCCGGCACTAACATCGCTCGTTCTATATTACTTTCATATGGGATCACCCCGCTCTCCGAACTTCACTATTAGGACAACTAGGAGTGTCTTACATCAACGGCCAGTCTTTCAGGTTAGTGCATCAAATTTCGATGACGTTGCTCCACGCGATCCTCATTTCTCACCACCGCTCCATCAGTGGGAAAGCTAGGGGTGTCTTACCCCCCAGAATAGCTTTTTACAGATAGTAAAGAACGAGGAAGTGGGATACTGTGGCCCTGAGCATTGATGATGTGCATTCGAAGTGCTGAGACTGTAGACACTGCGATACTGAAAGACGCAGTAGTTAATTATCATGAGAAGGGTTTGGCACGTCTAGAAGCAAGTCACCTGAATAGGATGAACAAATATAGAGACAAAGAAGATAAAACGAAGGAATTTTGGGTAGCCGAAGGAATATTTTAACTAATCGATGGCAGAAGGAAATATACAAATTTTTAGTAATCCAACAGTATGTCACCCAGAAGTTAAATCAACAGGAACTGCGAGGAAGCTGAAGCGAAATGGCTGTAGAAAAGGTCTGAAGGAATTAAAAGGGAAATGGTTCTCTGTAGGATTCGGTATATAGACAGGTCAAAATAGCTTTTGGAGAGTTAGCAAAAATATCAGTGATAGGAATAAAGAAGCAGTTCCTGTGTTAGAAGCAGTGAAGAGAACGAATGGATGGAAACAGTATAGCCAGTGACTCCGAGGGGCGGGGGGGGGGGGGGGGGGGGGGAGGGGGGGGAGGAACTGGTTGCTGGCGTGGTAGCAAAAGAAATAACTGAATAACTGTCGATCTCAAAGACACAGACGATCCATTATTAGCACGAACTTCGAAAAGGCTTTCAAAGACTTGCGGTCATAGAAGGAGAAAGGAGATAACGTTTCTACGGAATTTATAAAAAACATTGGGGCAAACAATTATTCAAGCTAGAACGTAGACTGTATGAGACCAGACACAAGCCATCGAACTTTCAGAATGTAATCCTCATAATCAGATGATATCAAGGGTAGATAAATGTGAGAATTATATAGCACAGTCGAGTTGACAGTTCATGCTTCCATATTGCTGACCGGAATAATGTACAATAAGATGGAAAAGAGGATTGATATACGACTTTCGAAATAAGTAGAAAATAAAAATACCTCGTCAGTCCAAAATGTTTCGAGAATGGCATAGTAATAAATAGAGAAAATATAATTGACGTATCAGCCGCCGCACAGCAGCCGGCGTGCTACAACACGCGCGGCACACAGCGAGTACCGCTGGCGCCGCACACGGTGTCAACAACTGGCGCCAGTGAACGCGTCGTCGATACGGATTACCCTGGCAGCGCTGCCCTTGCCACCAGAGTGAGCAACCGTATGAGGGAGACACCTACCGACACTCTGATTGGCCGGACCTGCGGATTTGAGCGAGCTACCTGAGCCCGTTTGACCAGTTCAATCTTCGCCGATGACTGTGTTACTACCCAGCTGCTGGGTTCACGACGACCCAACCGTACTGTGGCCTTCCTGGCTGGAAACTTCCGACGCGTCGGTATCGACTGGATGGCAGTGGTTTGGACTTGTATTCTCTACTAGTGACTCTGATTTCTCTTTGGCACTACAGGCAGCGAAGTGTTGTGGAGTCGAACTTAAGTTTTGTTTTGAGTGACAGAAGATCAAATAAATTTGGTTATCACGGAATATTTGTTGTGTTGTAGTGCGGACATAACAATAAGGTAATAGATTTAGTGCTTCAGGTTTCTACATAACGTTGATACAACCAAATGAACTTACTTATTTATACTGGCCACACAAACCGCAGCCGGTCCTTGGCCTAACTCACTCCAGCATTTCACAATTTCCTGTCATCTGCATCTTCATCTCCCAGTATCGACATGTCTGCCATGGTATTATCCTTCCATCTCATTCTCGGCCGTCCTGATATATTTGCTGTCTTTCAACTCGGGAGAGCAAGAAGGTTCAAATGGCTCTGAGCACTATAGGACTTAATATCTGAGGTCATCAGTACCCTGGATGTAGAACTACTTAAAGCTAACTAACGTAAGGACATCACACACATCCGTGCCCGAGGCAGGATTCGAACCTGCGACAGTAGCAGCAGCGTCGTTTCGGACTGAAGCGCCTAGAACCGCTCGGAAACAACGGCCGACCTGTAGTACTGCACTGGCACGAGGGACTAACTCTGTTTTACACGGTACAGTCAAATAATGTGACTACCAACTACGTTCAACGTCAACGTTCAATGAATATACGCAGACGGCAAGTGGCAGCACTAGCATTGAGAAAAAAAAATGGCTCTGAGCACTATGCGACTTAACTTCTGAGGTCATCAGTCGCCCTGAACTTAGAACTACTTAAACCTAACTAATCTAAGGACATCACACACATCCATGCCAGACGCAGGATTCGAACCTGCGACAGTAGCGGTCGCTCGGTTCCAGACTGTAGCGCCTAGAACCGCTCGGCCACCACGGCCGGTCATTGACTGTCTTTCTGCATGTCCGCCCTGCAAGAGGTGGTTATTCAAGTTTTTCACAAGTGGGCAGATCAGTGTTTCTTGACCGTGTATATGTTTGTTTTTGCTGGTTTTTGATCATGTGTTTCTACTATTTGAAATGACGCCTACTCGATGTCCCGCAGAAACCCAATACGTATCTAACGGAGGTTTACGATTTGGAAACTCCAAGCTTATTGCACTATTAAGTCGCTTAACAGATCTTTTTCTACATTTACATCCATTGCAAACCACTAAAGTGCGTCACATGCTACTGTTGCATACCACCCCAGTCGCACACGGAGCGCGCGAGAAAGACTGCCTAAATGCCTCTTCTCACGCTGTGATTTAATCGTGCGTTTGTGGTTTCTTGGGGAAAAGATAAGTGTGTGTGCCAAGTAGCGGGCGGGGGGGGGGGGGGGGGGGGGAGCAGCATATACCTAAATTGATTCTTGAAAATTTGTAGACAGACTTTCGCAGGACAGGATTACCGTCACACTCTCTCGTCAAACTAACCTGTGAGCATTCCTGCTGGTAATCTTAATACACGTCCAGTATCACCTGTTGGTTCTGTTTGGTGTAGCTCCCACACTGCCTGACAGATAAAAAGAGAAGCACCCAAGAGGAGTGGAGGAAACGAAAACAAACTTCGCCGGTTGAGAGGGTGTCTGATGTCCCTTCGATACCGGCCGAGGTGGCGAGCGGTTCTAGGCGCTACAGTCTCGAACCGCGCGACCGCTTCGGTCGCAAGTACGAATCCTGCCTCGGGCATGGATGTGTGTGGTGTCCTTAAGTTAGTTAGGTTTAAGTAGTTCTAAGTTCTAAGGGACTGATGACAGCAGAAGTTAAGTTAGTGCTCAGAGCCATTTGAAGCATTTTTTTTTTTTTTTTTTTTTTTTTTTTTGTTCCTTCGATGCTTACGAAATCGTGTCAATTTTACAAAGCCCTTAGCAATAAGATCCCTCCTGACCCACAACTGTTACAACTGGTTTTTGATAAACTGGATACTGACTCTGGGACGAACTTGACGTCCGCGTTGCTCCCGCCCAAGTCCTATTAGAACAGATCTCGTTGGCCGCGGGAGTGCCTCAAGTTCACGCAGACCGTTCATACAGACACGTGCCATGTGCAGACCACCATTGTCCTCCTAAGAAATGGCAGCACGCTACAGTCGCAACAGAGATAACACATGACGACACAGTAGATGCGTGACTCACCGTTGGACCGTCTGATTTACTCAATCACTACCAGCCGTGATCTGAAACCATATCCGATAGCTCTCAATAACAGGACACCAGGAGTAGCACCGGTGTGCCTCCAAAACATCGGAAGATTGCGAACTTGGGGTTGTGTACAAACAACATCGTTGTACATAACGCATAGCCATTCGTCAGCAGTCCATCGTTCCTGATGGCAGCACCACTACAAAAGCAGCCGTTTCTTTGTTTTGTTAACGGCAGCCTATGCGTGGGACGCTGATTTCTTAGCCGTACTGCTGCTAGTCTCCGATCAATGGTGCGGTTTGACACAGAATGTTGAAGGGACTCCATTTCTTGTTCTCTTATCGCAAGAGCAGATGTGAATGGGTTACTATTTGCTTGGTGCACAATACGGTGATCCTCCGTTGCAGTCGGCCAGATCTTTGACAAGTACGCCTACCTTCACGTTCCCATTCAGTACAAAATCGGGCCACTGACACTTCCGAATGCCCTAAAAGTCTAGACAATGCACGATCCGACCACCCGGCCAAACAGAGAGCCACCATTAGGCTCTACTCAAACTCTGTTAGATGCTGATAATGCTGTGGCACATGAGTACGGGGGATCTCCGTGCTGTGCAGTGGTCAATCAACATCTGAGGCAATGCTTATCCTTATACATCCTACCAGGCCACGTACAACACTAAACACAAACAACTCTTAAGCACTCTGGTCGCGGTTCTACCTGTTACAGGGAATTGCAGCTCTAATCATTTATCTACAAGCTAATGGTGTGTATGTGTACGAAGTTACAAGACATGTGACCATGTCTTTTGGGTGCTTTACTTCTTTTATCAGGTAGTGTATATACCTTGTAAGCAATCTCGACTGGAAACTGGCTGCATATTCCCAAGCCCAGGAGAACGACACCTTCCACAATACTATTCACACATATAATACAGTAGAAATTATTTTTTATAGTAGTGATGCGGTACTTTAATAGCATGCCAGTTTTGAGAATTTGCACCATCTGCGACACGTGCAAATGAACCGCACCGGCTCGGAAGTTAACATTACTACCGGTTGACCTCGAAGATGAAGTCATGTTCCAAGGCTAAGGTTACTTTGTTGTTGTTAAGTTATTTGAACACAGAACGAGGCTTTTTCGCTAAGAATTTGTGCCTGGCTTGCTGCGTATCATAGGTGGTTTGAAATGTACAGATAATAAGCTTAATATATTCCATCTAGTAAGAGAACCGCGCCATGGTATGCGTTTCAGTATTGACGAAAGGGATCATCTGCATTATTCTGCGTACCAAACTGGTCGTCGTGTTTGCATTTCACTTATTAATGTTGCATTTATGCCAGAAACTCGTTTGCATTGTTGGCTACACTGCTGTGGAATCACTCATTGTCCTCAGCTGAGCTGGGAATGAGATCTGCATGTGTTCCCCGTTTTGACTGATCGCTGCTTTACCCATATTAACAACCGACGCTTACTGAATTCTAAGAGAAGCACTTGGAGTAAAAATATTTATCATTGTTGATGTTTGCATGTTTCTTACGTGACATACTGTCGTTGAGAAATAATTTAGCTATGTAATTCAAAAAACATGGAAGAAAATAAAAACTGAGGACAGTTAAATGCAACAATAAGGTTACCGACGAATTTTGTTGATAGCTACCTCCGTAACTGGAAAACACGAAGAGCCATAAAATTTGCTGCTAAATGTAAAATAATAGAAAAAGTAAACATTTTATTTTAAGATTTTCATCATTTACCGCCAACAGCTGCTCGCAAAATTTCTATACTGAGCAATCACTTTCGATCGAAGGATCATCATCAGGTTCGACATCCCCTAGTAATACGAAAATCGGACAAGAAAAGAAAAAAAAGATATGCTGAAGTAGTCCTGGACTGTATGTAAAACAATAACTACGTGCTGAAAAATAAGACGCCAAAACCGACAAGGATTTCATTTTGTTTTGAAAAATAAAATTATTTCCCCGATGATATTACATGAAAGTGTTGAAACAAATGACAGAAAAGGAGAAAGGACATTTTTTACCAAGAGTCAAAAGGTGGAAAACGTAAGCCAGATTAAAAACTTTTGATTTTCTATAAAAAAAACCTTGTATACTGTAAAATTAATTTCGGAGCGACAGTACATTTAAAGACACATTGACTACACGCCATCTCTGAAAATTAATTACCACAAACCAAGAGTGTTGAGAAGATTAGCCACACTGACGGAACGGCTGATACGGTACGGCTACGGTGTGTTTCGTGACAGTGTCCTCGGGTGAAAAGTGCTCTGTTCGCTTGCCGCCTAAGAATCATTTAAGATTACAAGCTCTCACCAATAGCCTCTATGGTTGTTTTCAAGTTTTACATCTCACTTAGCCTCTGACAATAACAACAGAGGCTGTTGTTGAAAACTTGGGGTTTTATACGAACTGGACGTGGCAAGTCAACGGAGAACTCTTTATCGCAGTGTAGCGGTAATAGCTTTACTCCAACAAAATGAAGCCGAAAATAGCTGCTTCGTTTAAATGTGTAAATCATTTGTTTTTATCTCTTTGCTTCGCCTTCACATTTGTGATAATGAAGGCGTACAAGATAATTGAGACTGACAGTTTAAACTTAATCTGTATAGTGGTGAACACAATGAAACAGTTACTCGAGAAAGTCACTGATTATCACTAGGCGTGTCGGAGGTTTACGTCATCATCTTCAGTTACACTCTTGCTATTAGTGTGGGACACAGACGTCTTTCAAAAGCAGCAGGTCACGCGAAAAAACTGGTTGTGTTTCGTATTATGAGGTAAGGTGGTACCAAACGGAGGCTTGATAATGCTACTTTTGTCTGTACTGTATAGAAAAGAAAGACTGCAACACTTCAGGTGCACTGAAGAGCACACACGACTAATAGCGGTATACAGCCACTACTTGGTTTACCTCAAAAGACGGAAGCTAACCCTGTGTTCACTTCATCTTCTGCTGTGGAAAGAAATCTGTGGTCCGCTCTACTACCAAGAATGTAGACACGTAATCTTACACCTGAGGATGAGGGGGTGGACCATCGAAACGCCTAAGATATGATAAATAAATGATTGGCGCAGAGAGCTATTTTATTTGTATGCCGCAGTCCTCATGAAACCGTTCTTTAAGTAAATTTGTCAGTAACTCGAAGATTGGTTTGAACGCCACAACTCTTTACTGGGCATGGTCCTATTAGGGGTTGTATACCTCTGAACTGACTCGCCTAAACAATTATAGATGGGCTTACAGCTTAACGTAGATTGCGAACCACGGCGCTACTCGGTATTGTTCACATTAACAAACGTTGCCAGAGGTGAAGGAATTAATTATGTGTGAAGCAGAGAAACTGTAAAGCCGGTTTCAAAGCCAACGTAAAAAGTTTTCATCACATGAGTTTTATAGTTCAAGTATGACTCCCAAGTTGTTCTCACAGACCCTTCAATTAAAATGGAACTCACCATGCAGGGCGCAGCTGAAAGAGTAACAGCAATATGGAAAAAGCAACGAAGTCTGCAGGAAACCGACGAAGATGACTCCAGTAGTCGTGGGAGAGTGGTTTTCTGCCTTTCGCGTGTAGCGGCAACGCCGTGCGACAGTAGCTGGTGCACCCACCTGTTGGCTGGCTCGCGCCCCGTTTGCGGATAGCCTCGTGTTCGACGACGGCGAGGCTGCTGAGCCACTGGAAGCTGCCGGTCCGTTCGACGGCTGGCGGGGCACTGGCGGTGCGCAGCTCTGCACGTCGCGCCGCAGGGCTGCCAACTCCGCTGCCGCCAGCCAGCGCTCCACCGGCACTGCCTGGGAATCCCCCTCCCAGGGAATTTTTCTTCCGAAATGCGAGCTTCCTGGAAGCGATAACGCACGAAGAATGCGTTAATTAGCATGCAAATATTAAAAAAAACTGGTACGAATCACAGACTCCTCCAAACAAAACCTATTCTCAAAAAGCATCAGCACGGTTCTAAGAAGAGCAACTTATAGGAAGCACTTCTTCGTAGACATTGCCAGTATCTCCCAAATAATGGACAGATGCGAAGAGGTAGATCCTGTCTTGCTACATTTTCAAAAGACTTTCGACTTAGTACCAGACAGAAAAATTCTTATTCACTACACCTGTCTGACAGACCAGGAAAGAGTCTGCTACAAAGTGAATTCTGGAAACGACACTTGTGCTGTGGCTAAAACATTCTCCACTCTATAGTCATTGTGAAAAGATCTACTACAGTAGAAAAGTGTTGGAAAAACGAGAATAGTGTACTGACTGCCTCAAAGTTTGATACTTAATCAGGTGGGTCAGCTAATAAGAGCGTTCGTCACGTCCAAGTTACAGCGGAGGTGTGGCACAAATTTTTATTCCAACTTTCGCTCCGCTACAGCGTTTTTACTGCATCGCATTGTCGGCTTAGGCTTATATCGAAAGTTGTGACGAAACGTTATGGTTCCCTGTATACAGCGCATTTCTAAATCTTCATTACAAGTTTTTATTTACTGTAAATTAATATCGCTGAGTAGCACCGAGGGAATCTGGAATGAACTACGCAAAAATTACACTTAGCGTAAGACACAGTAGCTGAAATTAAGTGAGAACAAGTACCATAGACAAAGAGATCCTAATAGCATTCAGGTACTACAGGGAGCAAGGTGGTACAATATTTAAGAAAATGAATTGTGTTACGGAGCGGCAGGGTTTAATTAAACATCTGTGGGACTGTGCCCATCTACGTTCGTATCGTCTTGATGTCGGTATGATACCTTTGGAAGGTGGTAGTCCTTTGTCTCTGCGGCTTTTTTATCCAGTTCCAGCCTCTGCTATTTGTCAGATGATCTACTTGTAAATCGAATGCTAAAAACTGATTCTCTTAAAATAATTTATTGTGTCCAATATCGCTTACAAATTACAATGTTCTCATTACCGGTTTCGGCACTTGTCTGCTGTCTTCATATGTAACTCATCAGCTGACAATTTCGTCAAGATACATAACTCCAACTAAGCATTCTGAACATCAAGAAGACTTATAAATATGTCATTTATTTATTTATTTATCCTGATGTGTATGTGCCATCTTGCAATGGACCAGGGAGTCAAATATAAAGTACGTTTTTACATCATAGTTACCTAAGAAATAACAACTGTAATGTCGCAAATAGTGTACAATGATTTGAGTGTCTATAGTGACAATTTGAGTAAATAATAATGACTATCAACTAATGAAGTTAATACTGGTGCTGCTTCTACTACTGCTGCTGCTGCCACTTATAATAAAAATAATAATAATAATAATAATAATAATAAAAACGACAGTGGCAGATATGAAACAAATTTATAGGTGTTCAAAACAGATGTTTTCTGATGTAGCGAGGTCTAGGGAAAGGAAATTTAAGGAGACTGCAAGCTAGCAGTACTGAGAGATGAGGAAGATATGGTTGGAAAGGATGTGCAGGGGGCGAGAGCGTACATGAACAATGGTAATAATTATTGTTGCTTTCGTAGATATGTCATTAATTGTCTTCTGAAGCTGTAGATATTATTCAGTTCTCTAATGTAATGGGTGAAGTTACTGCCAGTGGGAAGGACTTCGAGAAAGTGGCTGAACGATGTAGTGGGAAAGAAGGATTCTACTCTTTTGGGAACGGTTATTTCTGCCATGTTGTTCAGACACGTCAAGGAGAGAGATGGGGAACACTATACATTAATAAGACTACAGAGAAGACAGAGGGTATGGAAAAGTCGGTGTTTGTCTGCTCGCAGATAAAGGGTATGGAAATCTCTGCGCTTGTCTGCTCGCAGCCAGGATATGATGGTGAAATACGATGAAAGAGTCGAGCGTCAGAGTTATAACGAACACAGGCATTCGTAACGATTTCCAGGTCCCCTGCAGTTATAATTGAAAGTATGACTGTATGTACAAGTTTCTTTTTTAGCTCAAGAGGAAAACGCTTTTTATATTTTTGTAACGCACAGAGAGATGTTGATGTCTTCTTCCACACTGCACTTACGAGCTCACTCTAACTTACATATTCATCTATTATTACTATTCTTTCCCCAACGGTTACATGATTACATGGGTTAATAATAATTAATAGTGATTAACACCGTTGGAAAAAAATGGTTCAAATCGCTCTGAGCACTATAGGACTTAACATCTTAGGTCATCAGTCCCCTAGAACTTAGAACTACATGAACGTCACTAACCTAAGGACATCACAAACATCCATGCCCGAGGCAGGATTCGAACCTGCGACCGTAGGAGTCCCGGGGTTCCGGACTGCAGCGCCTAGAACCGCACGGCCACCGCGGCCGGCTAACACCTTTAGAGCAGACAATTATTCAAGTACCTTGTCTTTCTAACCTAACACTTCCTTATTGCTACATAAGACATTGCTGGAAAGGTCGCCTACGCGCTACCATACCCAATGTACACAGAACATTGGCATATAATCATATTTTACACCAAACCTCCAGAGTGCACTATATGTCAACAGTTTATGTGATACCAATACTTTATTAATAATTTACACCTGGGATTATGATCAATGTACTGTCATAATTTAACCAGCTCTGTTGTCTGAGAGTGCTTGATATTTCCTCTACATTTCAGCAGACTAATAGACATGCTTATGCAACTCATAGCACTAATTATGTATTTAAGGTCATATAAATGTCTAACATTACATCATTGTGGTTTATAGATTATGGAAAGTTAATTTAGGTATAGGTGCTATGAGTGTAAACATTTTTATTGAAGATATCTACCAATATTGGTTACCTCTATCAGGTACAAATTCTGGTACACTGACTGAATTATTACTGATCATGCATAGTTACATAACTTTCTCATCACAAAGAACGGTAAACAGTAAATAGGTCACTAAATGACATATAAAAAATAAAAATTTTATTAGAAGTAGTGTCTTCCTATATCTTTTTCATACTGTTGAAACGAACAAAAATATAGTTTTTGTCACATTATAGCATTTATGAATATTTTAGTGCATGTGACACCATACACTACGACCTCCGTGAAAGTGTAAGCCATTATCGAGTTTGCACAACATTAAGGTCTGTAATGTAGTGAGTAAACAGAGGCGCCCTTAGATTCCTGTCATCAGTGCATAACGAACCAGTGCCTTTTAGTCACATACTATTCATTCCACTGCTATAATTTTTTTTCTGGGGGACAAATAAACAGTACATCAAACAGTTTTCAGACTTCAGAAAAGAGCCATAAGGATAATAACTCACAACAGTAATCAGGCTCATCATAAAGTTCTGCTAACAACACTGTGATTTTTAAGTAAATCGCTTGGGTACATTTACAAATCACTTATGCATATCGAAAATAAACTTGATTACCAGGCAAAACACTGTCCATGAACATGTAAAAAGATAGTGCTGAATTTATGTGTATCCAGGAATAATAAACATTAAACTCAAAACATTATTTTCTATCAGATAATAAAACTGTAGAATAAATTTTCCAAGGAGGTTAAAGTTACAGTATGACTAAATCGAACTTATTTTTAAAAAGCAGTTAAGAAGCACCTGCTAAGTAGTACTTTCTCTACACTGAAGGATTAGTTACTTAAGGTAGAGTAGGGGTTCGGTAAGAAGTGTAACACAAGTGAATAATGATAAACATCACAATAATCTCGATTTTTTTTAGAGCCTTACACCCAAAGATCAGCAACGTACGGTATTACACCTCGTACTGCTTTGAGCTTAACGTCGTAGTTGTCATCAAGGAATGCTAATTCAATTTTTCAGGCTAGCAAAACGGAAGTTGCGCCAAACAAAATGGAAGACAAACATCTCTGTGATCCTGCTGTCAGCTGATAATATGCGTAGGATTACTCTATGGTATAATGTGTGTATAATATGTCGTGCTTGTGTGTGTGTGTGTGTGTGTGTGTGTGTGTGTGTGTGTGTGTGTACGCGTGGTGACCGTAGGGAGAAATGGATAAACTGTATAACACTAACTTGTACATTATTAAAAAACTTCTTTACGAAGTAGTATGATACCATTGGGAGGTTCCGTTGTGTCAAACAGACTGAGAGGATGGAGGCTCAAGTCTTCATCCATCCATCGTGATTTATGTTTTCCGTTGTTTCCCTAAATTACTTGAGAAAAATTATGGATGGTTCCTCCTACAACGCCCTGGAGCACTGCCTGTCACAGCATTGTAAAATTACGCCTATTTATATGTAAAATCCTTCATGAACTAGTTTTTTCGTTTCTTCTTCTTGAACTGGAAAGCCTTGACATGTCCAGTATCCTTGTAAAGTGATGTTCTCTTCATGGGAGACCACAGCCATGTACATTTTTTTGAAAGAAACTTCCACCGTTTGTCTGTTAATATTGTTCATTTCTTTTGCAAAGTCATGATTTCGGCTTTATTGCCATTCTCAAGTGCATGTTGAACTGAAAATTAATAAAGCGTACATATCGTACAGTGCAGGGCCTGGGAACAAGAAGTTGTTACGTGTCTGAAAACATTACTTATATTTTAAAATATGTCTGACCTGTCTGTGACATGTCAAACAGCTTCGTCGCTATCTTCACATGGTTCCTGATTGTCTCTGCTCTACCTGCGTCGGCGTCCTATATACGTTGGCACTGCCACCTCCATCACTCCGCTTCTGTCTCTCTCTGTGAGCAGAATAGCATTGTGGACTCTGGCGCAGGTAAACATCGGTCAACGCATCACTTCTGGTGAGCACCCATTCCAAAACACCTTGTCAGGAACTGAGAAAAGTTGCAGGATTTCAGTAGCTCACAGTTGTTTGTCAGTAAGGGCTTGATATGACACACCGCAGCTGATAAGCAGTCGGTTATCCAGGAGAGTTCCTGCCAATGTTGGCATTTATCCAGTTACTCTGTTTGGGACATCCGGTGTTAGCTTACACGCTTGAGCTCCTTGATGCACCCGACGCCCTCTTCCCCAGAGAACCACCAGGTATTGATCAGTGGCATCCAGGGGAATCCCCAGACGTCTTAGGCAATTGTGCAAGAATTGATATACCGTAATTCGATACCGGTCACGCGGCCTTACCACCACACCTCATGCATTAGACTTGATACTGGTCATGTGATATAAATTTGGAGGGAAACCACAACCCTCCCCCTGGACCAATGAGAATCGAGCATCCCTTCTCCCCTTCCCCCTCCCCTTCCCATCTTCATCTCTTATATTTTGATCGCTTGGATGGATGGAGCCTACTACCTCTTCCTATGATCCTCACTCAGATGTCCCAGTTGTAAAAGTTGAAAATGGGGAGCAGGTGTTCTAATAGCAGTTATAAAAATTCAGAGGCATGCTGCAGTGTGACTGGCTGAGCGCATAATGACGTCGATGTGATGTCCGGAACACTGTGTTACATCATGTGTAATTGGATAAAACACAAGAAATGTGGAAAAATATGTATGATTGTGGAGAACACAATAAAGATACGAAAAAGTATCAAAAATATGTGAAATTGAGGAATATACGAAAAAATATGGAAAATATTGATGAATACGTGAAACTGTGGAGGAATGAGAGACTTCTGCCAGGGTGTGGTTTCTGCTAGTTCCTCAAATGATGTAATATTAAATTGTCACAAACAGAACTCAAGTGACATGATTTAATGTAATTTGATGCTAACAAAGAGACACACACTGTTTCTCGCTCTGTGCTGTTCTGCTCCTGAGTGAACTCTATCTGTGCAAGTGTTCCACTTATAAAAGATGAAGATGGGGAGAGAGAAAGGGAAGGGAAGGAGTAGTGGTTGATTTTCATTGGTTCAGGTGGAGGGGAGTGGTTTCACTACAAATTTATATCATATGACCAGTATCGCGTCCACTGAATACGGTGTAGTGGTGAGACCACATGACCGGTGTCGAATTACACAGTACATCATTACCTTGAATATAGCTCGCCAAATTCCGTAAGTGTGTAAGCTGACCAAATAAAACATCAAAAACAAAATAAAGGCACACTTGATGCTCTTCTAAACATTCAAGGTGGTTTCTGTTTGTACTATATCGTGTCTCCCTACCACTTTCGCGCAACGACGCTCTGAGCGTGTTTTTTAGGGAATTAACTAGTTTGAACCTGGGACCTGTTGCTGGTAAGGAGACGCCAGACCACACATGACATGTAGAATTCAGAAGAGTTCAGTGAGACTAGCGATGATATAACCAAATACGAAATGATCTCAGCGTCAGCTCCACTGCACTCCCTATAAAAGAATCTTAATACTAACTAAATTTAGTGGAAAGGGTTCAAGGCTTTCCTATTTTTATTTAGCTAGTAAAATAACGTCGAAAAAGCAGTTAAGTTTACCATTGGAAATTTTATTCTACTCACAAAACGTCGTTTATAAATTGCACTATTGACAAAAGGAAATGTTTTAATACAGGGTGGTAAAAAACCAACTGCGTTCAACAAAAATGTGAACGAATATTCCTGAATGGGTTTCCAATTTCTACAATCGATCGAAGGATGACCTATGCCATATCACATCTATAATCTAGGTTAAATTTAAGTTTCACAAAAGAAAAAAACTATCAAAATGGTCTACAGTGACCCTCAGTTATCTTTAATTACTTATCTAACTTGTCGTAAATTACAGTGGCTGATGTGGCGTCTCAATAACTATATAAAAGAAAAATCATGGCGTTTCAGATCTGTTCTTCAAGTGGCCAATGTGAACACCATGAGTTTTAATTAACGATCGACACTAGTATTACGCAAAAAAGGGGTGTAACAGATGAGTCTTCTGCAGTTCTGAGTGAAGCCTTATGCGCTCAAAAATGCGGCATCGCGTGCGTTCATTACCTTGTCGGTGTTTAGGCAGCGTCAGGGCGACAGCGGCCGGCGCAGCAGCCATCCAGCTCGCCGTCTCGGAACTAACTCTCTCCTAACTTCTCCTTACTACAATTTACCGAAGTTGGTTTAAAAAAAACTATCTGGCTGTGTTTTCATCTGACCAATCAGGGTCTCAATATTAACCTTAAGCTCCGCTTACAAAGATTCTGTCTATCCAATGAGAAACGTTATACTTTTCGTGGTGGGGCAATGTTTTTAAAGTTTGCAACGTAACAGAGACGCTAAAAAGTCTCACGCTAAAACCTACAGCTGGTGTGGTCCTTTTAGCGTTATCGTAAGATCTATACTGTTCTTCTGGAGGGCTCTATCTTTTAACATGGGCTGGGGGGTGGTCCTTGACTTACCTGAGACGCGAAAAAAGTCTCACGCTAAAACATGCTGGTGGTAGTGGCCCTTTTTGTGTTATCGTAAGATCTATACTGTTTTTGTGGAGGGCTCTAGCTTTTAACATGGGCTGGGGGGTGGTCCTTGACGTACCTGAGACGCGAAAAAGTCTCACGCTAAAACGTGCGGGTTGTGTGGCCCTACTGGTTAGCTGTCGCCGTAGGTGTACAGACCTTCCCTTATCGTAGGGCCTTCTAGCTTAACACGGTTCTGCTCTCGGCTTCTGTCCTCGTTTCTCCCCTCGGAACTGCGCCTGCCTCACGGTGGGAAGGTACGACATGCATTTAGGCATTCTTGTGTTAGTCTGTGGTATTCCATTTGCTCACTCGTTACTCGTATTACTTTGGTTAATTTAATGTCACGATTTATTCGGAGCTATGTGACATACTACTGGATTTGCTTATCATGTCAGGGTTTTCATGGAAGGTGTTGGATTTGCCTGACACCTTACACTCTATGTGGTTGTAATATGCCCTTTGTAATAAATAAAGAATAGTTCCTGTAGTCGACCGGCTGACAAATTCAAAGTTCACATCGATTCGGTCCTTGCACCGGTGATAAGAGAGAATCTTTATCTCTATCAGTCGGAGCCAAGAAGCTAATGGTGGATGTCACAGACTACGCAATCTTCCACATACCACACTGGAATGCGTTAATTTGCGCAACAGAAACACTAAACACATATGTTGCATGCGACTGTTCGGACGGACGCACCACCCCTCTCAATCCACAGCCCACCGGCCGCCACTGGTTCAGACTGTCCTTAGTTATATGCATTAGTTTTATTACATCTCAAGGAAATGTCAAAGATTATTTACATATACAGGGGGGTCAGAAAATGTCTGAAACGCTTGTCTTGATGTTGTAAGGCAGATTGTACTGAGACATAAATGCGATATGCTGCGCCGTTTCCGAGTTATTAAGCACTGAATGTAGCCAATCGGGGCGTCGTGCGCTCACATTCAAGCGGCCTGCCAGGGGCGGTGTTGCCCTACGAGTGCTTTGTCTCGATAGCTGAAGCTTGAATTTACGCGTGCGACGATCTGATTGGCTAACTTCAATGCTAAATAACTCGGAAACGGCGCAACGTATCTCATTTTCTTAACATTTATGTCTCAGTACAATCTGCCCTACAACATCACGACAAGCGTTTCAGACATTTTCTGACCACCCTGTATATATATAAAATTCTTCTGAAGTTCCATAAGGGTAAAATGAAATGAGCGTATGGCATCGTTGGCCTGGAGGCCCATCCGGGGAAGTTCGGCCGCCAAGTGCAAGACTTACTACAGTCGACGCCGCATTGGGCGACTTGCGTGCCGGTAATAAGGATGAAATGTTGATGAGGACAACTCAACACCCAATCCACAAGCGGAGAAAATCTCCAACCCGGCCGGATATCGAATCCGGGCCCGCTCGCACGGGAAGCAAGCACGTTACCGCCCAGCTAAGCAGGCGGAGGTCGTGGATGATGCTGACGTATATAGAGGATCAGCGCTTGTGAAGGGATTGTCAGTTGACCATCAACATAAGGAAATTTTCCCTCTTGGGCTTTATATACCTCTGTGACAACAACATGTCAGTACCTTCGTTGTTACCAATAAAAGAACGTGTAAAAACAGAGCAAATAAATGCAAAATTAAAGTTTCAGTCAGAGCGCAAAATGTTAACAACAGCGTATAACAAAATCACGCCGTTATTTTGGTATGATGCTGGCGACATGTGCAGTAAGTTAAAAAAAATGGTTCAAATGGCTCTGAGCACTATGGGACTTAACATCTGTGGTCTTGTCCCCTAGAACTTAGAACTACTTAAACCTAACTAACCTAAGGACATCACACACATCCATGCCCGAGGCAGGATTCGAACCTGTGACCGTAGTAGTCGCGCGGTTCCAGACTGAAGCGCCTAGAACCGTTCGCCAACAACGGCCGGCTGTAACTTATTGCGTAAATTAGGCCGGAAGATCCCTTTTAGTATGATTACACGGTTGTTCAACACCCACCTCCATTAGACCAAAATATCTGTGAATACGCGCATGGAGCGGTTTGAAGTATAACGACCAATTGAAACAAACCACATGAAAGGCAGATGCCAGACTGCGATTAATTGGAAGAATCTTGATCATATTGACCACCAGAGCAGACACTAATGTTAATTATTAATAAAAACTACCTCAACTGAATTTTATCAACAAAGATGGGGGCAAACTGCAACGCTAGCAATAGGGAACAATCGTTCCAAAAAAGTGAATAAAAAAATAATGCAACGAGCGCGTGTTGGAAAGTACAGAGTGTATCAAAAAGAATCATAACTATTATGTTGTTTGAGATATGTGCGTGAACAACGTACTACTGGAAAGAGCAAACTTTCGAGCTTTTCATGGCTCCCGCTATGTAGGAGCAGTGCGCGACCACTTCAGTTCTAGTAAAAATGGGGTCGTAACAACAGAAAGCGTTTTGTGTTCTACGTTTTGCGCATTGCGGGTCACTAATAACGTTCATCGTGACTTTCGCACCAGGTGTGGTGTGGATCGACCTACAGCACAGAGCATTAGACGATGGTATGAAAAATTCCGATAAATAGGTTCTTTGTGTGAAGGCAAATTGCAGGGTCGTCCCGGAGTGACTGACACACGTCGGATGCATCCGCCATAGTTTCACAAGGAGTCCACAGAAATCCGTTCGCCGTGCAGCTCGACAGCTCAACATGCCTCCGATGATTCGATTGACCTCATTTACCAACAGTATGGGGTACCCCCGCACTGGCATCTTGAAGTGCGGGAATTTTTAAATCAAAGGATTACGGAATGACGGATCGGTCGCACTGGACCAGATGATTCAGAATTACATTACTGTCCTCCATGATCACCCCCAGACCTGACTGTATGTGGTTATTTCTTGTGGGGGTTTATAAAAGACTCTGTTTAAGTGACTCCGTTGCCAACAACAATTAATGAACCGAGCCATCGCTTACAGCTGTGGGAGCTGTAACTCAAGACATGTTCGCTGCTGTGTGGGAACAACTTCAATACTGCATTACATATGCCGTGCATCTCAAGGGGCACATATTAAAAACTATGAAAAGGTAATAAAAAACTTTTTGAATTTGCCGTTCATCAAAAAACAAAACTCATTGTATATGTTTATTAGTTTCAGAGATATAGACGGACCAAATCGGATGACTCTTTTTGATACACCCTCCATAAAAATTTACACACGAATACATAGTTCTTTCTTTAATATTCTGCAGGCAAGACAGTAATGTATAGAATTTAGTTGAAACGACGTTCTTACCTTTATTAACAGGTTTGCGGACGATGTCCTTTCTCCTTTCCTCCCCTAAAGCAAAATGGTCAGTTACAAGCTCATTAAAATTATGCACATTCAAAAGTGTTTTTTCTGTAGAGCACATAGCTAACGCCGGCCGGGATGGCCGAGCGGTTCTAGGCGCTACAGTCTGGAACCGCGCGACCGCAACGGTCGCAGATTCGAATCCTGCCTCGGGCATGGATGGGTGTGATGTGCTTAGGTTAGTTAGGTTTAAGTTGTTCTCAGTTCTAGGGGACTGATGACCTCAGAAGTTAAGTCGCATAGTGCTCAGAGCCATTTGAACCATTTGAACATAGCTAACGCACTCAGTCTCTCTTCTTTCATTGTGTCTCTAGTACAAGTCTTTATTCTTTTCAGTTTGGAGAAACACTTGCCGCTTTCCGCTGTTGTCATTGGTATTGTACAAATAATTCTAAAGTTTCTCAATTCTTCTCGTTGATACTATTCACCAGTGTTAAAGCTCAATTTTCAGTTTGGAAATCATTTCTATTACACATGACTGTTAGTTCGTGCCGCAGTTCATTTTCTTTTAACTCGTATAATTTAATTTTAGTCTTAAATTCTTTGTCAGAGATTAACAGCTTGTGTTTTGGCAACAAACACTGCTTAAATAAAGTAGCTGCCGACAAGTGAATGCTACATGCGAAGCGCTCGTCGATATTAGCCATAACAAGATCACAGAATACTGCCTTTGAGATGAAAGTAGGGAGGCTCTGTAAATTCCTAAAAAAGTATTCCAAGTTCTTCGTGTTGTGTTACACAGCTCTCTACAATGAGGCTGAGTTGGTGGGCATAATAGTATACAAAATTTGTTCTGTCATACACTGCTTTCACTCTTTCCTGCACCCCATGGTGTCTATTGCTCATAACTAAAGCTCCACCGTGATTCTGAGCTATCAGTTTTTCTGGAGAGCCATTAATCGTTACTTTGTTAAGTTCGTTGAACACTTACCTACTTATTCCTGCAGCTCTATAATCTTTGGGTGTTATGACATTTATCAACCTTTCATATACTTCTCTTGTAGATCTACACCTAAAAATAAATACGAATTGAGACAATTTTGCACAATCTGCCATTTCATGAACTTCAACTGCGGCGTAATCTGTTTGCAACATTTCTTTGGGAATAAACTGTTGACAAACAGCATGTATAGAGTCCAGCAGCTCGCTGGAATTGTTTAGGAATGCCCCAAGAATTGAAGATTTTTTTTCAATATTTTCCGTCAACGGGGAGTCCAATTCTGGCACCAGAGTGACCAAAACCAGAAAAATATTAGAACTGAAGCATCCGTTTATTCGTTTCCCCTTATTGCATCTTCAAACTTTCCAATTGAATTGGATATAATCGATCAACTTGCTAAGGATGTATCGATTCTTTGAAATATCTCCATGAAACTACTTAAAGCTCATTCGTCAAGCTATATCCAACTGACATCTTATAAAGATTTTGCCATGCATAGCAAACTCGATGCTATTGTTTATGTGTAGTTCAGTGTTAGCTTTTTAATTTTGTCAGGTAAGTGTTTAATGTCTGTTAGCCCACATGCGGCCCATTGACGTTTCGGAAAAATCATTACTAGATGCGTGTAACAGAAGAAAGCATTTCTTATTCCACAATCACACAGCCAGCACGCATACGCATGTTTATAGAAAGTGAGAGTAAATTTTGTGGTAAAATTACTTTTACTTTTGCGCGTATTTTGATTCTGTACGATGTTCAAATCAGGTCTTGGCGGTCTTAACCTTTTCAGTTCCAATTTTTTCTCAAAAGTAATATACTTATTTCAATAGTTCAAATATTGCTTAGGCTATTCACACTATTCATTCTAAACAGCAAACTATCATATCATTCAGTCACTAGGCAGCAGTAGTAATCGACGGAAAGTCATCGAGTAAAACGAAAGTGATTTCTGGCGTTCCCCAACGTAGTGTTATAGTCTCTCGCTGTTCCTAATGTATATAAACGATTTGGGAGACAATCTGAGCAGCCGTCTTAGGTTGTTTGCAGATTACGCTGTCATTTATCGATTAATAAAGTCATCAGAAGAACTAAACAAATTGCGAAACAATTTAGAAAAGATATCTGAATGGTGCGAAAAGTAGCAGTTGGCCCTAAACAACGAAAAGTGTGAGGTCATCCGCATGAGTGCTAAAAGGAATCCGTTAAACTTCGGTTACACGATAAATCAGTCTAATCTAAAAGCCGGAAATTCAACTAAATACGTAGGTATTACAATTACGAACAACTTAAATTGCAAATAACACATAGAAAATGTTGTGGGGAAGGCTAACCAAAGAATGCTTTTTATTGGCAGGACACTTAGAAAATGTAGCAGATCTACTAAGGAGACTGCCTACACTAGACTCGTTCGTCCTCTTTTAGAAAACTGCTGCGCGGTGTGGGATCCTTACCAGATAGGACTGACGGAGTGCATCGAAAAAGTTCAAAGAAGGGCAGTACGTTTTGTATTATCGTGGAATATGGGAGAGAGTGTCACAGAAATGATACAGTATTTGGGCTGGACATAATTAAAAGAAAGGCGTTTTTCGTTGCGACGGAATCTTCTCACGAAATTCCAATTACCAACTTTCACCTCCGAATGCGAAAATATTTTGTTGACAGCGACCTACCTAGGGGGAAACGATCACCACGATAAAATAAGGTAAATCAGAACTCGTACGTAAAGATATAGGTGTTCTTTTCGCGCGCTATACGAGATTGGAATTATAGAAAATTGTGAAGATGGTTCGATGAACCCTCTGCCAGGCACTTACATATGATTTGCAGAGTATCCATGTAGATGCAGAAATAATCTGATTCTCAGCGAAACAACAATACTAGTACCACACTCGCGGTGCTATTCTTTATCCAGCTTCCCGTGACCTTCACCCTAAGCAGCCGTAACGCAAGGCACAGCCCCCACCTAAATCTGCTGGGTAGGTTCGCCGGGAGTCCGACAGTCGATCCATTCTAAAAACATTGATCAATCGCTTATAGAGGCTGGTTGTCGATCCACTCTAATAAATTTATCAATCGCGTATATGCGCTGGCGGTATACGAAAATTAAAAGAGTCGATATATGATTCACGATTCGTACGTACTGCAGCCTTTCCCGTGATTGATATATTGGGAGGGTGCTGCCCTAGAGTCCTCAAAGAATAGCCGTCACTGGTCTAAACCATAAAAGATACGAGGAATATCCGGAAACTAAGGTTACAAGGCACGTAGCTTTAGCTTGGACTGTCCGTGGGGGGAGTTGGTATGCAGCGGGAAGCCAGCAGAAGGAACGAGCATTCCCAACATTCATTAGCTCGTTGATTGGTGTTGTGGTTACTGTTAGAAATAAGCGTTGTCATTCCGGCTCCCGCCAATTGCAGAGTGTCCGCTGTGATTCGCTACCTAAATGTAAGGGCACTTCGCAGACCCATATGAAACGAACGTCGCGGGATGCTGACAACGGGCGTCTGTTTTCTTCAAGACAATGCGCTTCCGCACACCGCTCATACAACACAAGAGTTGCTGACATCGTTCGGTTGGGATGTTTTAAGTCACCGCTCTCACAGCCCCGACCTCGCACCGAGCGAATATCATCTGTTGGCTAAACTGAAGGACCACTTTTGTGGAAAACACTTTTCCGACGACGACAAGGTGAAAATCGAAGTGAAGAACTGTCCGAAAAAGGCGGCGGGAGACCTCCATGGCACAGGACTCAAAAACTCGTCCCACGCATGACAAAATTATTGGGGTAAATGCTGATTATGTGGGAAATAATCCAAGACCTATACTACAATGCATTTAAATTTTATTAAAATAAATTAATATTTTGTACATCAAAAAATTCTTCTAACTTCGTATATAGAGTGAAAAGAAGCGAAAGAAAAAATAATCACTAGCAATAAGTCATGTCTTCACACTGTGTGTAGGATCATTGCATATGGTGATTCCCTCAAGTAACTCTGTGTGTTCTGTCACGTAAACTTCGTCGGCCGCTTTGTACAAGTGGCTCACAGTTGCAGTTCCTTTTATCACATTTTCCTTGTGTTATCCAGATATCACTCACTTCATCAGAATTAGCCCACATCTTTGCACTAGAAATGTTGCGACAGTTTGTAGTCTCTGATAATGGACCTCAATTCATATCTCTCACGACCATGTGATCTTGTTGACTGAACAACAGTTTCTATCACACCTCAGGCCCGTTGTATGCAGTGTCGAATGGGACAGCAAAACTAGTCCCTACCTCAGCTGGCACCTTTGCCACTACGGCCACAACAAACTGCTCGTCTACGCTTGCGGCCACCAGTCCTGTTGTATAACTGGCATCAAACTACAGTTCGCAGTGGTGGTGAGACATCGCGCAAACCATTAAGTCATATCTCCGTTTCTCCCACTACTTGTTTTTGAGAGGCTTTAGCTCATGTTCCTCTGCGGACGGGCTTCGTCATGATCAAGAAGCAGGATGCCTACATGCCGCTACCCTGAACAGAGAAGCGATTACCGTTAATCGCCGCTAAACATCCAACCCCCGGAGCAATAGCAGTGTGCCGTATATCCCAAAGATGTCAAAGCTTTAATATTATGAAATTAAGTGTAGAGAGGCCTCGGTCAGACGAACAAGCACTCTGAATTGGCTCTTCCTGGTACACATTGACACTACGCTAAGCAAATATACAGTCCTGCCAGAAAGCCGGCCGGGGTGGCCGAGCGGTTCTAGGCGCTACAGTCTGGAACCGCGCGACTGCTACGGTCGCAGGTTCGAATCCTGCCTCGGGCATGGATGTGTGTGATGTCCTTAGGTTAGTTAGGTTTAAGTAGCTCTAAGTTCTAGGGGGCTGATGACCTCAGCAGTTAGGTCCCATAGTGCTCAGACCCATTTGAACCTGCCAGAAATAACATCCTCCTTCAATGAATATCTAATGAGTGTGGAACCAAACACGGAAAGACCAATTCTGTGTTGTTGCAAACATTCAACTTGTTCAAAAATGGCTCTGAGCACTATGGGACTTAACTTCCCAGGTCATCAGTCCCCTAGAACTTAGAACTACATAAACCTAACTAACCTAAGGACATCACACACATCCATGCTGTAACGCCTAGAACCGCTCGGCATTCAACTGGTAACCCACTGCAATATTTAATACACCTCGAACATGATGTACACTGAAATGGTAATTAGGCTCCCTTCTACATTCCCATCTGCCAGAGGCCACTTCTCTCCACTGCTTATGTACTCAAACATGGTAATTGTATGTCTCTATAGGCCCCCGGGCTCAGCAGCTGTTGTGGCTGAGCACCTGAAGAATAATTTGGTCAATATTTCGAGTAGATTTCCCCACCACGTTATAGTTTTGGGTGGAGATTTTAATTTGCCGGATTTAGACTGGGAGACTCAAACGTTCATAACGGGTGGCAGGGAATAAGAATCCAGTGAAATTTTTGTAAGTGCTTTATCTGAAAACTACCTTGAGCAGTTAAACAGAGAAACGACTCGTGGCGATAACATATTAGACCTTCTGGTGACAAACAGACCCGAACTATTTGAATCAGTTAATGCAGAACAGGGAATCAGCGATCATAAAGAGGTTACTGCAGCGATGATTTCAGCCGTAAATAGAAATATTAAAAAAGGTAGGAAGATTTTTCTGTTTAGGAAAAGTGACAAAAAGCAGATTTCAGAGTACTTGATGGCTCAACACAAAAGTTTGTCTCTGGTACAGATAGTGTTGAGGATCAGTGGACAAAGTTCAAAACCATCGTACAATATGCGTTAGATGAGTATGTGCCAAGCAAGATCGTAAGAGATGGAAAAGAGCCACCGTGGTACAACAATCGAGTTAGAAAACTGCTGCGGAAGCAAAGGGAACTTCACAGCAAACATAAACATAGCCAAAGCCTTGCAGACAAACAAAAATTACGCGAAGCGAAATGTAGTGTGAGGAGGGCTATGCGAGAGGCGTTCAATTCGAAAGTAAAGTTCTATGTATTGACTTGGCAGAAAATCCTAAGAAATTTTGGTCCTATGTCAATGCGGTAGGTGAATCAAAACAAAATGTCCAGACATTCTGTGACCAAAATGGTACTGAAAGAGAGGATGACAGACTAAAAGCCGAAATACTAAATGTCTTTTTCCAAAGCTGTTTCACAAAGGAAGACTGCACTGTAGTTCCTTCTCTAGATAGTCGCACAGATGACAAAATGGTAGATATCGAAATAGACGACAGAGGGATAGAGAAACAATTAAAATCGCTCAAAAGAGCAAAGGCCGCTGGACCTGATGGGATATCAGTTCGATTTTACACAGAGTACGCGAAGGAACTTGCCCTCCTTCTTGCAGTCGTGTACCGTAGGTCTCTAGAAGAGCGTAGCGTTGCAAAGGATGGGAAAAGGGCACAGGTCATCCCCGTTTTCAAGAAGGGCGTCGAACAGATGTACAGAACTATAGACCTATATCTCTAACGTCGCTCAGTTGCAAAATTTTGGAACACGTATTATGTTCGAGTATAATGACTTTTCTGGAGACTAGAAATCTAGTCTGTAGGAATCAGCATGGGTTTTGAAAAAGACGGTCGTGTGAAACCCAGCTCGCGCTATTCGTCCACGAGACTCAGAGGGCCATAGACACGGGTTCACAGGTAGATTTCGTGTTTCTTGACTTCCGCAAGGCGTTTGACACAGTTCCCCACAGTCGTTTAATGAACAAAGTAAGAGCATATGGACTATCAGATCAATTGTTTGATTGGATTGAGGAGTTCCCAGATAACAGAACGCAGCATGTCATTCTCAATGGAGAGAAGTCTTCCGAAGTAAGAGTGATTTCAGGTGTGCCGCAGGGGAGTGTCATAGGATCGTTGCTATTCACAATATACATAAATGACCTGGTGGATGACATCGGAAGTTCACTGAGGCTTTTTGCAGATGATGCTGTGGTGTATCTAGAGGTTGCAACAATGAAAAATTGTACTGAAATGCAATAGGATCTGCAGCGAATTGACGCATGGTGCAGGGAATGGCAAATGAATCTCAATGTAGACAAGTGTAATGTGCTGCGAATACATAGAAAGATAGATCACTTATCATTTAGCTACAAAATAGCAGGTCAGCAACTGGAAGCAGTTAATTCCATAAAATATCTGGGAGTACGCATTAGGAGTGATTTAAAATGGAATGATCATATAAAGTTGATTTCGGTAAAGCAGATGGCAATCCGAAAGCAAAGGAAGTAGGTTACAGTACGCTTGTTCGCCCACTGCTTGAATACTGCTCAACAGTGTGGGATCTGTACCAGATAGAGTTGATAGAAGAGATAGATAAGATCCAACGGAGAGCAGCGCGCTTCGTTACAGGATCATTTAGTAATCTCGAAAGCGTTACGGAGATGATACATAAACTCCAGTGGAAGACTCTGCAGGAGAGACGCTCAGTAGCTCGGTACGGGCTTTTGTTAAAGTTTCGAGAACATACCTTCACCCAAGAGTCAAGCAGTATATTGCTCCCTCCTACATATATCTCGCGAAGAGACCATAAGATCAGAGAGATTAGAGCCCACACAGAAGCATACCGACCATCCTTTTTTCCACGAACAATACGAGACTGGAATAGAAGGGAGAACCGATAGAGGTACTCAGGGTATCCTCCGCCACACGCCGTCAGGTGGCTTGCGGAGTATGGATGTAGATGTAGATGTAGATTTCTGCGCTGGATAATAATTTTCCTGACAGAAACTTTCTAGAGACGGCTTCGTAACCGACTCGAGCGTTGTGTTCCTTATATGTAAATTAACAGTTACTAAAGAGCGCAAATATGTATTGAAAAGCTTGGACGAAATTGGCATTGTGTCAGGCAAAAAATTGCCTGTATCAATAGAACGCCCGCAACCGCTGTAAGGGCTTCAGGTTTCCTAAATCCCGACGAGATACCATTCCCAATGGCAAAAAGTAATGCGTCTAACTGGAATAAAGGTCAAACGACTTATTTTATTATTGACAAAGACTAAGAACTACAAATAAAAGTACGCAGTTTTCCTAAAAGTAAGCCATGTAAAAAGTTCAACGGTTGTATGGTACGAGCTGCGAGGAAGTATAGAAGCTCTACTACAAGGAAGCAGTTACTGTTTTACAGTTTATTTCTCTATTTTTTAAATATCTTAATCTACTACATGTCAGAAGAGAGTAGACGTTCCGGGATTCCTCCAGTCAAAAAAGCTCCAAAGTTGAAGAACACGAACAGTAAGTTTCTGGTAGAAAAAAATGCTTAAATTCCTCGCTGATTAAAAGTGAAATTCTGGCATTACAGGGACCAAATGCAAAATAGCAGACAACCGTAGTGAAATAATTCCAACAATTTGACCAGGGCCTCACTATGCGGCAAGTCCAGACCTATCATCATATCATTTCCATATTTCGGCAAACTGAAAGAACATCTAAGGAAAAGTCATTTTCCAATGATGAGGATGTTTACACAGCGCTTCCCAAATGGCTCCCTGACCAAAAAGCAGCCTCTATCATTGTGCAAGTGAATGAACGGTAGAGCGTTCCGACCGCTGTTTAAAGAAACTTGATATGCTGAAAAAAATAGCTTTTTTGTATATAAGTCGCTTTGACGTGTACTGTAGCAATCAGTGAAAGTTACTTGGCCTGTCATCATATTGCGTAACTTACTTTTTTTAAGTCTCCTCGTATTGTTTCAAGAGCAGATTTGGTGGCCACAATATCGTCATACAACTTTTTTTTGTCTTTCAGAGATTCCATTAATAGCAGGAATCGTACGACTCGTCCTTGAGTCTTGAGAGTAAGAAAGAACTGGCCTCACTCTGCAATTAGACGACCTTTATCTTCATTTTAACTTGATCGATTTCTAAGCTTCTAGCTTCATTTTCAGATGTACGAGTTCACAATAAAGGATCACATTAAGCCAGTTCATACGTAATACAGTCGCATTACTTATTGATTATGCCTAAACTTCCATGACGTCTTCCTGCTTTTACATTAATTAATCTCCTATGTTCAAGTGAAAAATGTACTTAAAATTACAATTCCAAACAATCAGAGGCACGAAATATTTATACACAGATATTTTCCATTTTAAGTATGTTCAGTATCATCTTATGGTCTTGGCAATTAATTTATACGTTAAATTAACAACCATTTTACGCTACGGGCTCCCAAAGTTCCATTAATGTGCTTCACTTCAACGTGGAAAGAGCAGCGAAAACACACGGAGGTTAGAACTAACCATGAATTCTTGAGCGCCTCACATCTGCACCATTCGTCGATATGACTGTGTAAGTGCTTCGTACGTTCAGTTAGGGTCGAGACAACTGCGACTACATCCGGCTGCTCAGTGCGCTAGCACCCTTGCACCTCTCATCAGAGACTGAACACACATCATGCCACTACAATCAAACCACAAGGTCTCATTTACCTAGTACCCTATCTGTGCCAATTTGTTAAGCAAAAACATACACATTCTCCTTCCCTGTCGCCGCTGTCCGCCTCTAGAACAAGGTGAATCGCAACCTGCGCACCACTCATTGCCCACTGCTTTTGAGATGAATTCGGAACGCTTGCTTCTGGCACAGGCACCTCCTTCTGTCACTCTCACAACGTTTTCCCCCAAAATTAACATATTAGGCCACCTTACTCCGTGTAAATAGCAAAGCCAATGCTATTACCTGCACCCAGTTATGTTCGTTTCTCATTTCCTTTCTCTATGGGTCACCTCATCTCCTTTCTCCTTATATTGCCTTATATTCTTTAATTGTGTATTATTACACCCCTCTTCCCCTCCTTCTTCCACCCCTTCCTGTCATGCTCATTGCTGCTAGCTCTCATAGTTGGAAAAACCTGCTTATCGTAACTTCTAATTATTGCTGTACTTACCATCTACAAATTAAATCGTCTATGTGTGTGTTTTAGCAGTATTGTCGTACTGTAGTTTTTAATTTATAAATGTAGTATAACATGTTTGCCGTAGTGTATGTGATGCAAAATATCAAGAGTATCTGGTTCAACAGCCAAGATAACATAAATATTTCTTTATTTAAAACAACCGATTCCGACAGACTCCGCTATCATCTTCAGATCTTAAAGATCTTGTCGTTATGAAACGTGTTCATTTTATGTTGGACCACACGCCAAAGTTGTCATGTGAAGAAAAATCAGCACATTATAAAAGGTTCTTCATAACTAAAATATTTAAAGACATAAAGCACATTGTTCAAATGCCCATGAGCATATATATATATATCACTCACAGGTGCTTGTTACACCACAAAAATACAGTACACAGTAGTGTGTTTTTGTGACGCAACAAGCATCTGTGAGCGATATAACTCGTATATATGGACATGGTAATTTGCATAAGGCGCTTAGTGTTTTTAAATATTTCAGTTATGACAAAGTTTTTATACTGTGCTGATTTTTATGCACATGACAGCTTGGAGTGAGGTCGAACATAAAATGAACACGTTTCATAACAAAAAGATTTTTTAAGTCCTGAAGATGACAACAAAACCTTTCGGGACCGGTTGTTTTAACTAAAGAAATATTTAGGCGATCTCGGCTGTTGAATGTTTTAGCAAGTAAATAAGAACATACATTGCTTGTTAGATGTAAGAGAGAAGACCCGACGGACCTAAACTAGCGAGTTTAAATTCACCATTAATTGAATAAAGATAAAAATAAAAATTTACAACATGGTGTTACGTCACATGGGGAAACGGTGTTTTCGGGATTTTCGATTTGTAACAGACAACACTTGAGCTAACACTTGGTTTAAGAATCATGAAAGAAGGTTGTATACGTGGAAGAACCCTGGAGATACTAAAAGGTATCAGATAGATTATATAATGGTAAGACAGAGATTTAGGAACCAGGTTTTAAATTGTAAGACATTTCCAGGGGCAGATGTGGACTCTGACCACAATCTATTGGTTATGACCTGTAGATTAAAACTGAAGAAACTGCAAAAATGTGGGAAATTAAGGAGATGGGACCTGGATAAACTGAAAGAACCAGAGGTTGTACAGAGGTTCAGAGAGAGCATAAGGGAACAATTGACAGGAACAGGGGAAAGAAATACAGTAGTAGAAGAATGGGTAGCTCTGAGGGATGTAGTAGTGAAGGCAGCAGAGGATAAAGTAGGTACAAAGACGAGGGCTGCTAGAAATCCTTGGGTAACAGAAGAAATATTGAATTTAATTGATGAAAGGAGAAAATATAAAAATGCAGTAAATGAAGCAGGCAAAAAGGAATACAAACGTCTCAAAAATGAGATCGACAGGAAGTGCAAAATGGCTAAACAGGGATGGCTAGAGGACAAATGTAAGGATGTAGAAGCTTATCTCACTAGGGGTAAGATAGATACTGCCTACAGGAAAATTAAAGAGACCTTTGGAGAGAAGAGAACCACGTGTATGAATATCAAGAGCTCAGATGGAAACCCAGTTCTAAGCAAAGAAGGGAAGGCAGAAAGGTGGAAGGAGTATATAGAAGGTTTATACAAGGGCGATGAACTTGAGGACAATATTATGGAAATGGAAGAGGATGTAGATGAAGACGAAATGGGAGATACGATACTGCGTGAAGAGTTTGACAGAGCACTGAAAGACCTGAGTCGAAACAAGGCCCCCGGAGTAGACAACATTCCATTAGAACTACTGACGGCCTTGGGACAACCAGTCCTGACAAAACTCTACCAGCTGGTGAGCAAGATGTATGAGACAGGCGAAATACCCTCAGACTTCAAGAAGAATATAATAATTCCAATCCCAAAGAAAGCAGGTGCTGACAGATGTGAAAATTACCGAACTATCAGTTTAATAAGCCACGGCTGCAAAATACTAACGCGAATTCTTTACAGACGAATGGAGAAACTGGTAGATGCAGACCTCGGGGAGGATCAGTTTGGATTCCGTCGAAATGTTGGAACACGTGAGGCAATACTGACCTTACGACTTATCTTAGAAGAAAGATTAAGAAAAGGCAAACCTAGGTTTCTAGCATTTGTAGACTTAGAGAAAGCTTTTGACAATGTTGACTGGAATACCCTTTTTCAAATTCTAAAGGTGGCAGGGGTAAAATACAGGGAGCGAAAGGCTATTTATAATTTGTACAGAAACCATATGGCAGTCATAAGAGTCGAGGGGCATGAAAGGGAAGCAGTGGTTGGGAAAGGAGTGAGACAGGGTTGTTGCCTCTCCCCGATGCTATTCAATCTGTATAATTGAGCAAGCAGTAAAGGAAACAAAAGAAAAATTTGGAGTAGGTATTAAAATTCATGGAGACGAAGTAAAAACTTTGAGGTTCGCCGATGACATTGTAATTCTGTCAGAGACAGCAAAGGACTTGGAAGAGCAGTTGAACGGAATGGACAGTGTCTTGAAAGGAGGATATAAGATGAACATCAACAAAAGCAAAACGAGGATAATGGAATGTAGTCAAATTAAATCGGGTGATGCTGAGGGAATTAGATTAGGAAATGAGACACTTAAAGTAGTAAAGGAGTTTTGCTATTTAGGAAGTAAAATAACTGATGATGGTCGAAGTAGAGAGGATATAAAATGTAGACTGGCAATGGCAAGGAAAGCGTTTCTGAAGAAGAGAAATTTGTTAACATCGAATATAGATTTATGTATCAGGAAGTCGTTTCTGAAAGTATTTGTTTGGAGTGTAGCCATGTATGGAAGTGAAACATGGACGATAACTAGTTTGGACAAGAAGAGAATAGAAGCTTTCGAAATGTGGTGCTACAGAAGAATACTGAAGATAAGGTGGATAGATCACGTAACTAATGAGGAGGTATTGAATAGGATTGGGGAGAAGAGAAGTTTGTGGCACAACTTGACTAGAAGAAGGGATCGGTTGGTAGGACATGTTTTGAGGCATCAAGGGATCACAAATTTAGCATTGGAGGGCAGCGTGGAGGGTAAAAATCGTAGAGGGAGACCGAGAGATGAGTACACTAAGCAGATTCAAAAGGATGTAGGTTGCAGTAGGTACTGGGAGATGAAGCAGCTTGCACAGGATAGAGTAGCATGGAGAGCTGCATCAAACCAGTCTCAGGACTGAAGACAACAACAACAACAACAGACAAAAACTTATACTATTACGTGCCAAAGTTAAAACTTTGTTCATACAATGAGAACATAATACGGTAAATAAGAGTTACTAAAACCAACGAGTAACTATTCTGTTCAATGCACAATATATTATGCCGTTTTGACATGTGTTTAGACATAATGTGTGAGAACTTTTATGCTCTTACACTGATGGAAAAAGTGGTAACACCAAAAGGTAATTACCGTAGAGTAATGAAATTTCGGGAATACATTTGTCTACGTAACATATTTAAGTGATCAACATTGCAAAACAATATATTAACGTAAGAGCGAGATTCGCCATTGCAAATGTGAAACTGTGATACATTGATTATCCGTGTCACCGCCAGAATGCTGAATGCAAGCATGCAAACCTGCATGCGTTATGTTGTATTGGTGCTGGACGTCAGCTTCTGGGATGCCTGTTGCCCTTTGTCGGTCAATACAGGGACCGCTAAAGCTGTTCGTGGATGACCTGGAGTTGTCGTCTGATGATCCACTCTGCCCTCCAATGAGCTCTCGTTTGACACAACTGAGGTCACAAATGGCGGTGGTTTGGGCTCAGTGGACTGCACGCTACAGGACGTCTGGCTCGGAGCTGTGCTTGGAGTAACCGATTTATAACAGTTCGTTGAGTCACTGTGGTGTGAACTGCTGCAGATGCAGTGCGATGTGGCAGAGCCGTATAACGGAACATGACGCTCGTCCGTCGCAGTAGAGTCACGTGACCGTTCGGAGCCCGGTCTTCTTGGGACCGGACGTTATCGTGGCCGCCTTTGCCAGCAGTCATGTACAGCGGCTACGTTCCCGCCAAGTGTTTCTGCAGTATCGCAGAAAGAACATAACAGCTTCTCGTATCCCATTACACGGCCTCGTTCATAGTGAGGTGTTGATAATGGCGTCTTAGTCACCTTAGAGGTGTTTTTGACTAACATCAATTCACCACGTCCAATCCCAAAGGATACCAACGATCCTAACCGTTACAGCGTGTATTTAAAGCAAATCTGATCTCCAGAATGAGATTTTCACTCTGCAGCGGAGTGGACGCTGATATGAAACTTCATGGCAGATTAAAACTGTGTGCCGGACCGAGGCAAAGGTCCCGAGTTAAGAGTCTCTTCGTCATGGTGGTGCTACTAGCGCCACTCTTATGCGACTGACGCGAAACTTTCAGAAGTAGAAACACGCATACCAACTTTCGTTTATGTCGCACAGCTCTTTCTTGATGTTGCGATTTTTCTTTCCGTCGGCGTGTGAGACACAAACACAAGTGGGAATGGCGCTGTCACGTATAATAATGAAGTACTATCGAAGAGGTATTACAGTTTGCTCTAGGTCTACCACACTATTATCGCACCAACAGATGGATCACCCTTGGTAACCACTGTGTACAAATATATACTATACTTTACGAGTTAAGCTGTACTAAAGGAAGGCAAGTGACGATGTTATAGTAAAATAAGGTTACAAGATTATTATCTTCCTCAGATAACTTTAGGATCTCATGGGACATCCCTGAAGAGTGCGTCTTACGTAATCATCTCAAAATTCTTTTATGACTCTAGAATGATGGAATCTGTCAGCGTGACGCGGTGACCGTGACTGAAAAGATTGGGGACATTTCTTCTTAGTTCTTCGGCATGAAGGCCTCGTAGCGCTGCACAATATTCCTTGGTTATTGTTCTGCGGTAAGCATTATCCGTGCGCATCCTGAGAGACTATTCTCTCGACACTTGCTGCTGGGGATAATGATGGGTCTTTTTTTGCTATACTTTTCTTTGCTGTAGATAAGGGCAGATGTAAGATAAAATAAACGAATTAATAAAAATTATAAAAAAATGTATCTACGTAAGCTTGTATGTATATATTCGTAAGTATGTATGTATGTTCCACATCTCCTTCTAAACCACTGGACCGATTTCAATTAAACTGGGTACATATATCACTTACTGTCTGGAATGAATCGTTGTGTGGTAAGAACCACCCACCTATCAAAGGGCTGGGGGTGAAAAAGCGGTGCAGCCCACGATGTGTGAGCACCCATAGTTTAGTCATCCAGTATTTCAGAATGAGACGACTTACGACAAACTCTATATATAATTTCAAACCTTCTCGAAACTTTTTCTCCTTGACAACCGCCACAAAATGATGAAAGAAAAAAGCTTATCGCTTACTACGTTGTCGCTGTCCGTTCAGTAAAAGTGCTTCATAAAGCATGACATTTTAAATTATTATTTCCTTATTACTAATTGTACTAGTGACTTGACAGACTGTATTCACATATACCACTGAAAGTACCAGCAAAATTGCATCATTGTAAGACACTCAGTTCAGGAGATATGATGTCATAAACACTGAGATGCACGAAAAACTACTGCATTCGGCAAGACATTTAAAGTTATTACTTCGTTCCTACTAACTGCATTCGCAACACTTTTTGTAGGCAGCATCCACATCTGACGCTGAATGTTCCTACAAAATGTATCATTGTACAACACGTACTTCAGGAAATATGAGGTCATAAACACTGAGATGCGCGAAAAATTTCCGCATCATGCATGACGTTATCATCTATTACTTTTTCACTACTCTCTGTATATGCACGACACATTCCGCAGAACAGTCACATATAACGCTGAATGTACCAGCAAATTATATCATCGCACAACACATTGTTTAGGAGAGACGACGTCATAAAAATTGAGCTGCGTGAAAATGAAATTGCAGCGTGAAATTTGGCAGACATGCAGATAGAATATGTGTACAAAGGCGAGTGAAAAACGTTAAACATATATGTACTATGTTTGACATGTGTGTGTGTAGGTGAAGCCATGGGTAAAAAGCGCATCATAAACCCCTAGATTGCCGGCCGGAGTTGCCGAGCGGTTCTAGGCGCTACAGTCTGGAACCGCGCGACCGCTACGGTCGCAGGTTCGAATCCTGCCTGGGGCATGGATGTGTGTGATGTCCTTAGGTTAGTTAGGTTTAAGTAGTCCGGGACTGATGACCTCAGAAGTTAAGTCCCATAGTGCTCAGAGCCATTTGAAGCCAAACCCCTAGATCGATTTCTATTAAATCTGGTACACGTATTAGTTACAGATTGGAAACAAATGCTATAGAAGAAGGTAGGCACAGATGGGAGGAGGAGGAGGATCAAATGAAAAGAGAGAGGGCGAAGGGGAAAATGGATGGACAGAAGGAGGGCTAGGAGATGGACAGGGAAACAAAAGAGTAGGGAAGAGATTCAGAGAGGGGGAGGAAGAGATAGGTAGAGAGGAGGAGTAAACAGAGAGATGGGGGAGGAGGAGATCGACAAATAGAGTGGGAGGCGGAATTAGAGGAGGGAGAAGGGAGAGCTGGACAGAGGGGGGAGGAGCAGATGGACAGAGGGGGGAGAAGCAGAGTGACAGAGACAGGGGGGGGGGGGGGAGAAGATGGAGAGAGAGAGAAGGGGAAAGAGGAGATGGTCTAACAGAAGAATGGAATAAATGCATATCTGGTTAACACCTGATACTCAGCTAGTGGATACATAAATCTGCATACCACAACTTGTGATTAATTGAAATAACTGTGTGCATCATAACTGAACTGGCAGACAACTATATATCGATGTAACTATGGTGACGAGTACCTTCATTTGAAAAATAGATGAAGAACGGTAGGTGCATAACTTAGCATAAACGCCGTGGTCTGTATTGATGGAACACTGTAGTGATCTGCGTAACCTGTGACTTTCCTCACACTGAGAAAGGACGACTGGTGCTCTCCTATATCATCTTACTGCCAGATTTCGAAATTCATAGAACATTTCATGAACTGAGTAGTTTGTGTGTGATAGTCGCTCTGTAACACAACGATCTGCTACATTTGTCATCACTCAAGGCAATATGACCGTGTAAGTTCTTTGTCTTGATGTAAATTATTCCAAGGCATTTTGTTGCTTTTGAATACTAAACATGGCAAATACACTGGTGAGCACGATGTAAAGACGAAAGTACATTTCACATGATGTGTCAATGCTAAGTATCATAGCTCGATGAAACTTGCGCCATACATATAAATAACTGTTACAGTATAATGCAGTAAGTACAGAAAGAAATACGCAATGAGAAGAGCAGAAACAACTCTTTTATTCGGCCACCGCGATTTACGATGGTCCCCTGGACATAACAAAAGGCGGGCCATGATAATTAACAGGGCGTGTGATCACCACGGACGGCAGTGCATGCTCTCAGACATGCTCCCATGATGGCCACAAGGTTGGTAAGCAGTTTCTGTGGTATGTCGTTCCACTCCTTCGCCAGCGCGGTTGACAACAGCTGGATGATCCTTCGTGCATATGGACGTGTTGCAGTACGTCTCCCCAACGCATCTCACACGTGCTTTATGGGATTTAAGTCGGAGAACGGGCAGGCCAATCCATTCTCAGAATATATTTTCGGTCAAAAAGTTCCTCCACATGTGCAGTTCGGTGCGGTCGCGCACTGTCATCCATAAAAATGGAGCTCGAGCCGAATGCACCATCGAAAATACGCACGTGCGGGTGGAGTACAGTGACACATAACGCTGACCGACGAGTGTATGGTGTTCAAAGATTTGGAGGTCAGTACACCCATACAACTTTATGTCTCTCCACACCATAACATTTGGATCACCAAAACGGTCACATTCGACAATATTCCTGGGTGCATTACGTATTCCCACCTATCGCCATATCAGGGTTCGTTCAGAATCGCTACACAGCTTGATTTTTTTAGTACCGGACTGGGATGTTTGACTATTATAGGTATAAACTAAAGGGGCAAATAGAGGGTGATCAAATAATCTAGTAAACATAAAAAATATGTTCAGAGCCCAATGGTTTACCCAACAAAGTGTATTTACAAGAGCAGTCATGCCTATTTTAAATTCTTGTGTACTTTATGCCCTGCAACACAAGCTAATCGACTGTTTGGATGATATCCCTTACGGTGAAAACGTACATATGCGGTACATGCAAGAGGATGCACAACACACTTTCATGTCGCTGTTGGGTAATACGTAGCATAAATCTTCGAGAACAAGTGTATCAGTCATGGTTCACAAATACCAAGGCTTCACAGGCCCCCCGACTTGAACTACTCCGATGTTTTTGTGTGGGGATATTTAAAGGCTTTGGTGTGTTACAGCTTGTGAATGGTGTAGACGAACTCCAGGGACGCATTGTGCATGGTTGTCAGTGCATTTGGAACACGCTTGGGATTTCTGAACTTGCGTGGAAATGGCGACGAGAGATGCTGAATCCTGCATTCACAGTATTAGTTGCCACTTGGAACAAGTGTTATAATATGTTTGTGCCCAAGTGAATCTCTGCAGTTTGAATCGTTGCGGGCTCTTCATGTACTCATTCGTAATACGTTATATCGGTGAATCTGTTGGTTTCCGGACCTTTGTTTATTAGGATTGTTTGTTTCAATGTCTTCTACTAGCACCTATAATAGTCGAACACCCAGCAGATGCAATATGGAATATGTATTTAACGTCCATTAGGGCAAAGCGTCAAATAAATACAAGTTTCAAATTCGCGCCAGCTTCTGTGACTTTCTATCATCAATTTTATTGTTATTATGATGCGTTCGCCACTGTAAGATTACTCAAAATGTTCTAGACATTTTCAAGTGATTGTAAAAAATGTTTCTATCGAGGTATTATATGATTACTGTATACGCAACGTGGCTGCCAGACCAATAGAGAAGGCATTTACCGTAATGAACATGGCACAGAATGTTTCCTGTGCTGCCTTTTCAATACATATAATTATGCAGTACTTAACCTTAATACAGATATCTTTTACAATCACTTGAATGTGCCTACATCATTTTGAATAACCCTGAATTTTTTCTCCTGTAAGGATCTTTTCATTTCTGGATATATTGTACCTCTGTCTTCTCTCTACAGCTCCCTGATTTGTTAAAAAGTATCCTATCGTCATGTCCCTTTTCCAGTCACTGTTTTGCACAAATTCCTGTCCTCACTGATTTTACAGGGAATTTATCTTAATTATCCTACAATGATATCACATCCTAAACCCTTCCATTTTATTCTATGACGATTTCGCTACTGACCTTGATTCACCTCTGTACGATGTTGTGATCCACATATAATCTAAGAAATTTCTTTCACAAATTGAGGATACGTTTAATGTTGTGTGAGTCGACTTTTTTATGAGGAATACCATCTGTGTCCGTGCTAGTCCGATTTTTATAGCCTCCTTGCTTTGTTCCTCATGATTTACTTTGCTGCCACAACATTACAATTCCTTCACTTTGTCTGCTTCGTTGTCTCTAGAATTGATATGTTTATCGCATAACGCACTTCTGTTACTCATCATTATCTTCGTCTTCTTTTCTTTTAGTCTCAATCCACGTTCTGTTCCTATTAGAACATTCATTCCATTCAACAGATCCTGTAATTAGTCCACACTTTCACTGAGGATAGCAATGTCATCTGCGAATCTTGTCATCGCCATCTGTTTCAGCTAATAATTAATGCTATTGCGGGAAAGTTCTTTTATTTCTGTCATTACTTTCTGATGCACGAGTTGAACAGTAGTAGAGAAAGACTGCGTCCTCTCTTGATCTCCCGTTCTTATTGTTTCCTCTCGGCTCTAGTACATACCACACATTACCAACGAATCTATGTACCTTCCACCGTCGTGTCATTTCGATAAAGCCTCACTGCGGCTCAGCTGAGAGTGAATGAATCACGAACTCGGTAAAGAACTACTTGCAAGGCCCTATCACTGAATTATGAACACCCACTTATAGAAATCAACCAGAATAAGGGACAGGGCTACCTCACTGGTAAGAAGAACGGAACCTTACATCTTGCTTCAAGAGAAGGCATTACACAGATACACATCTTAAAATCACATGACAGTCATGGTTTGCTAACTTTGTCTTGGGAAGGTGATATCCATTATTATGACAGTGAGAATGACCCACGTCAATTTCTCAACATACGAGTATCTGCACAGAATTCCTTCCTTGGATTTCCCTAATGGTAACTTGAACAACAATTCTCTGGATTACCATATCTTGCAGGTACGGCAGTGCACTTAAAGAAATGTTTTATGTTACATGATGAAGAGGAGTGATGTCCTTAGCCGCCTTCCATCAAGTCTCTCCTGTTTAGTAACATTTTACAAACAAACGATTTTCTTTCTGGAAGTATTTTTACTGTGAACATTTCATTTTGGTTATTCCATGTGTTCACTGCATTTGTGGGGTAATACAATGCCTTGGACTATGTAAGAGGGAGTAAGCAGTTCACAGCTCTTAGAAGTCTGGGTATAAAGTACAAGGTCAGAGAACATATACACAGCAGTATATTGCTCCCTCCTACGTATACCTCGCGAAGAGACCATGAGGATAAAATCAGAGAGATTAGAGCCCACACAGAATCATACCGACAATCCTTCTTTCCACGTACAATACGAGACTGGAATAGAAGGGAGAACCGATAGAGGTACTCAGGGTACCCTCCGCCACACACCGTCAGGTGGCTTGCGGAGTATGGATGTAGATGGATGTAGATGTAGAAGGAATAATAAAAATGGAACACGAAATACAGGTTTGTTTTAAAAATGGTATAAAGTAATATCACCACTATTATTCAATCATTATATCAAAGAATCAGTTAAATAAGTGAGAGAAACTTTTGGAAGAGGAGTAAAGCTAAAAGGGGAACAGATAGCAAGGCTTAGCTTCGCAGGCGACATACGCGTTCTGACTGGGTCTAAAGAAAGACACATTGAAACAAATGGACAGCATACTTAGCAAACAGTGTGGCTTAAGGATAAAAATAGCAAACAAAACAGAAGTGAAGTGTAGAAGAAAGGACAATAATGCCTTGCCTAACATCAAAATTGGGAACGATGCAGAAGGGGAACAAGTGGAAGAATCGTCCTATGTCGAAAGGAACATTAAATCAGAAACGTGGCAGAACTGCTATGACAAAAGTGATGAAATCTTTCTTCAATAAAAGTTCTCTTCTGTTACAGATGCTGAAGTCAGGAAAAAGCTGATGAAAGTGTTTGCTTGGAGCTTAGCATTGTACTAAAGTGAAGCATGGAACACTGGCAATTCCGGAAAAGAAGAATATAGAAGCATTTACAATGTAATGTAATAATGTAGAAGAGTTTTTTAAAATGAAGTTCACATATGACGAACAAGCCGAAGAAGTAATTGAGATTATAGTGTCTATAGGATAGTGACCTAGCAACACATGATGTTTCAATATCGTCGTTTCAATCAATTTTAAAATCACATGAAAGAATGCGCATTAAAGACCATTATTACCGGTTTCCAGCAATTTCTACTGCTTTTGGTGTTGTGAGATATAAGAGTCTGGTCTGCCCGGCATTTAAAAATATATTTTCAACACATTTAAGTGCTGTATAATATATTAAAGCTATCTGGAAGATATTGTTAATCTTCGTTTACAGAATTTTATCGCAAGTGAAATTTTTTATTTTTTCAAATTAATTATGTAACGTATGAACGGTTAAGCCTTATTTCATCAATAATTTGCAGTCTTGTATCTTGAAACAGAGGAAGGATGTTTTTTACCAGGGCACGTTATATTTGCATACGAGTTGAGTTTATATATTTTCTTAACAGTTTTACTTATCTTAAAAACTAAAAATTTTGATAGTTTCCTACAAAATTTGTTTAACTTGTAAATTGTTTTTGATAACACTTCAGGTTAATAATACATAATAATAATACATAATTCAACACCAACAATCAGTAAGTGACTGAGATAGTTCATTAAACATAGTATTGACAAGATGTTCTCGGCTGCAATGTCTTTAAATTTTAATCCCATATTTGTTCCAAGGTACATGACATGTATACAGATTTGGAGAAATATTACTTTTCCTTAGTAATTTTAGAAAAAAATTGCAGTATCCAAAAAGTAAATGACAACATTTTAAAATGGAATAAGAAAATATATTAAACTTTTATTACTTGGCTGGCAGAAAGGTGTTCCTAGGTACAGTTACATCTTCTAATAAAAAGAATAGCTGAGGTATGAAATATGTGGAAGAGCCTTACCAGAATATGGGGCAGTTTAGTTGGACCTCTACAGCATCCAGGCATAGTTTACCCGTCGCTGGAACGAGCTAAAGAGTAACCAAGTGGTAGGGGTAGACAAAGACTGGAGTGTGCAAAAGATGACGTGGCTGTTTCTGTTAGAATGAAGCTTCATTTCCCTATGTTTGACCATAAATATTAGTTACAAGGGCTGTACTGATTTAGAGTATAGCACGCAGCACAAACATCTGGCTGTTTGTGGTTATGCGAAGACCGAAAACTGTAAAATTCTGCAAGTCCTTAAATAAAGCCCAAGTGTTTCGTCCTGCTCTGAGACATCTAGCCAGAGTTGAATACCAAGTTCGTAAGTAGTAACTGGGCCCGTTGAGTGAACTCGCAGGAAATTGAACATGTTTTTATTTTCTTATAAGGAGCTGGGCTGAGCACACTAGTTACTAGCATTTTCTTATAAACAGATGCAAGTCAACGCACCCTCAATAATAAAAATGTTCAAAAATTTTCAAACAAAATTCTATGTTGTGAATCAAATGTACATTACTACATACATAAGTGTATATTTTGGAATTTTTTCATTAAAATTTGCACACAATTTCATCGTTGTTTTCTGAGTAGCTAACACATTCATTCTTCTAGACATATTTATTACATAGATTGGATAATTTTGAATAAAATTAAATGGACTCACATGAACATCAGTGTATTTTCTTAAAATCTAGGAAAGCATTACAAGCTTTTAGATAATTATTTGGCGAATCTAGATTCCACATTTCTTGAGGAAAAACTTCATTTCTTCCATTTTTTAAGTACATGTTCTGTAATTTCACATTATCGAATAAGGAAGAGTAAACTAATTGATTATTTTCCCTTTTGTCTGGAAAACAACAAAGATGAAATAAGGCATATAAAATTCTGCAGAGTTATAGAAATTTGTAATATCTATGTCAAAATTTCTTCTTTCATCCAATCCAAAAATATCTACAGTTTGTGGTTCAAAGAAACATATGGCAATTTTTGGATTTTTAAGTCTATCTTGTTGTAATTCAAGAGAATATTGTGGTTCAAATTTAACAACCGGAACACCAGTTACCATTGATTCTATAACAATTTTACCTTCATCTGGAAGTGTAGACACATCTTCAACACAAGCATTATTTTTATCAGCCCAACAAAAAAAAAGAATCTCCAGCACTAAATTACTATGTAAAAATTAGTGTTATATCTCCTTCCCACATCGTTTCTTTTTAATCCTTAAAAAATACACCAAATAATTATAATGGATAAAGTACTTCATTTTTCTTACTTTTTATCTTTCCATTATTAAGAATGTGGCCTCACATGGTTACCTCATTGGCTATAATCAAACTCAAACAAATAAGAGCCGATGTAGAAATAAATGGAAATTCCATTCTAGATAGAATTAAAGCTTAATTTTATATTGGATTTTCCATCATAAGTTGGATAATCTGTACCATCAGTTCCAATGATACTGAAATTCATGTTCAATTGAGCATGATTTGGATGAACCCAACCATCTCTAATATTTGTATTAATCTCTGTGTTCTTGTTGGGAAGATTCAAAATATTTTTAGTTTTCTCATTCACAGGGAATGTGTAAAACTGGTAATCTTAGACTTTGTGCATGATTTATTTAAGAATAAACAATATTAAGAAATTTCTAAAATAACAGTTACAGTAGCACGATTAAAATCAATAAATATATCATTTTTGTCAGTTATAGTAACTTCTAAGTCCTGAATTGGATCAAAAATAGGAATATTTACAGGATAATTTGGTTTATGAGTTAATGGTCCACCAAATTCTGCATTAGGCTGCAATGAGGCAATAATATTAGTTTCTCTGTGAAAATGATCAGTATGCTTTACAAACATTATGTGAGACAGATTATAATTTATATTGATTAATTGCAATGGAATAATTTTAGGGACATCTTTAGCTTCAATAATTTGATTACTAAAACCAAACACACTTCCAATGTTGTCTTTTATGCCCATATACAATTTCACATCACTTTGTAGGGAAGCAGCCTACTCACACCTTACAAAATTCACATCAGTCTTTCCATTGTGTGCCAGCCTAGTTCACTGTAACTAGCTCTGACGTCAAAAATGTTGCGAAATACTTTAAAAATCAAGTAAATAACCTGGAACGTTTCTAGCACGTCAGGAGTAATACTAAATCAATATGTGTTGAATATCAGTTCAATAACTTTAACCATTTTCGAAATTTGGACGTTTTTCTGTAAAAATCGTTGCTCCAACAGAAAAGAGCTAGAAACTTAAAAATTTATATTTAGATTCCTTTTGCATAATAATTTAGTAGAAACAGTATTCTGGATTTCACAAATTAAAATTTTAGTTGAAACTCATGATTTTCTGGTTTTTGTCTTAAATATAAGGAAGCAAGATAGAATAAGTAGCCGAATAAATAAAGCCAGGATGTTTAAATTTAAGTAGAAGGGAGATCCGCTATAATCATAAAGATGTGAGAAGTTTCAGCTGAATAACTATAAAACTATAGCGATAGCGTATCTCCAAAGGGCAAGTTCAGAGCTCGTCTACTGCGTGTAATGTAATTAAATTAATGCTCTCACCCAAAATATTTGACTTAGCCACGTCAGACTTTTATTATGATTGCTTACCTGTCTGCTGATTGCACATTTAAATTTAGAGCTTCATCGGCCATCAGCAAAGGGAGCAATGATTTATTCGATAACTTAAATGGGTGCATTACTAGCCCAGCGGCTAGTCGTGAGAGCGGATTAGATCAGGCGTTCCCTTAGCTGTCCACACCGCGGCTTTATATATAAGAACGCTGCGCGAGAAAGAAAGAGGGCCCCTGTTCTCTCCAGATGCTGATTAGCGCACCACCTGTGCCGGGAGTAGCGTCACGTCGGTATCATTGCTACAAACAGCCTCGGATGCCATAATAAGTTACTCGGGATACAAGTACCCATGAAATCATTTTCGAGTGAAGTGTTAATTCTGGGATGACTTTAATGATCTATCTTCAGTTTGCATATGTCGTATTTTCACGTGCCGCCGCAGGACAGACATTCTACCATTATTTAGCTTGGTGTTTGATGAACATTATCATCAAATTATGGCGAGCATTCACTTAAACATTTAATTTGAACAGTTATAGTTGCATCAGCGCATTAGACTCTGAACTGCTCTGGTAGTTGGATTGTGTGGATTCTTTTTTTTGGTCTGAAGCTTTCAGAATATAGTGAACATTTTAGAGAGAATAGTTTTTTATTATGAATCCCAGAAATCTCCTAATTCCTCAGAGCTATAAGCTGTAGCTATAAATGTATTTCTCAGATGAAGTGGGCACTAGGAATTCTAATTACAGGCTTCACGTTTTGCTAATCACTTTCTGGTTGCCAATATTGTAGTTACAGAGCCAGAATGGCAAACAACAGCATTAAATAAATAAATACAGGAACATTTTAGTAAGAATAACTCGACCCGCCACCACACATATGTTGCTCTTGGACTGGGAAAGCATCTTTTCTACATTATATTATAACAACTTAATCCACCCGCCGCCCCGCATATGGTGCATCGCCCGGGAATTGACAAAACATTGTAAAATCATCCACCCGCCGCCCCACAACTTTCTATAACAATTCTGTTTAAAATTTCATCTGATTTAATGTGAATATTTGGCTTCTTCGAATGAATAAATTTTTCTAAATTTTTCAAACTATACTGACCTACAGGAATTTCTATCGTTTCTCCATCATAGTAAAGTTTATTTCTCGATGTAATATTCGGATTTAGGAAAGTTTAATAAAAACCAACTTATAAAACACTACTAAAACTGTCACGTTTAGTTACAGTTATCATTTTTTGAGAATAAATGACTTGCCACATAATTGAAGTAGCTGACAACAAAAGCGGTCTTTAGACTATGTCAATCTACTCATTTACTATGAAAAAATTCTATTAATAAGTGAACAAAACTGATTGGCAAAGAGATATATGACTTCCAGAAAAGAAGTCGAAAAACAAACATGGTAAACTTTTACCAAATTCTATTAGATGTGCAATAATGGAACCAAGTGGATCTAGAAAAACAACATTAATGACTGATAATTATATTTTAGCTCCAGGATGCCTGAATTGGAATAAAATTATCATTTGTACATTTACTCAAGAAGTTTAGATCACCCAAAATATTTGGAATTTATAAAACAATGTAACAAAATTGAAGATGATATTAATGATAAATTGTTAGAAGAAATCGTTCCATTAGATAAATGTGAAGAATATTCAGTTGTTGTCTTTGATGACTGGAAAACCAAGATATCGTTTGAGAATATTTCACTAGAGGAAGACATAAAGATATAGATTGTTTTTACTTAGCTCAAACTTACCAAAACAACTAGTAAGAGATAACTTTATTTTTTTAAACACCTTTAGAGAAGGCGACACAAATTTAAATCATGTTTACCATGAATTTGTTGGAGGAAATTTACAGTTTGATGAATTTAAAGAAATATGTAGCAAATGTTGGAATGATCAGTTTCGATTTTTTTGCAATAGAGCTGACTAGAAACTGAAATGATGGGAACTTCAGAAATAAAATACAAAATTTCATAACATCATAAACTTAAAAATATTTTAATTAATGTTTTTTATTCTTAATAAATGTTTGAAAAATATGATCCAGAAATCGTTAAAAGAAGAATTTAAAGAAATTATGATTCACACAGCAGTTGGGTAAGTAAAGAAAAATAATTTTATGAAAATTTCACAGGAGCAGAGTATGAAAAATTTATAGAAGAAAATCTACCAGTCATCGATGCCATTGAACAAGTAAAACAAGGAATTGAAGGATTAGGTGACAATGTTTTAAAAGCAATTGAAGAAAACAGAGAAGCTGAAAAATAAATGATTCCATATCATTATCATTTAGAAGATTTTGGAGATTTATCACCAATTAAATCATTAAAAGATTGGTCTGATGATATTCCAGGAAAATATGACTACACACTAAGTGAATCAGAAATTCAAGATGCTCTGAATAAATATGAGAAAGAGAAAAAATTTATAATGGATAGCGGTGTTAAGAAAATAAACAAAGTGAAACAATGCTAAAATATGTAAACTATAGTGAAGATACTACTTTTGCATTAAGACCTGTTGCTACCTTTAAATATATAGGAAGATTGCCAGTAAAATTTGAAGGAGATAAATTAAGAATTGGTGAAAAGACATATGAAGGAACTACTGAATTAATGAGTCTTTTAACAGAAAAACAAATTACTATCGATGATATGGGTGAAATAGATTTATCGAGTTATGCAGATATGATATACACTTCAGGAACATTGTAGTCTGACAATAATCCGAATAAAATAAGATCAGGTAAAGGTAATAAATATAAATATCTGATAAAACCAATTGTTGTTTACTACTTTCCAAACTTAAGAAGACAAACTATAAATTCTAGTACACCTAAGCGCAGTTCTAAGACTGCTTCAGCTGTCACTGAGTAAAAAGACGAAGGCTTAGTTCAAAAATATACAGAAAAACCAATTGAATAAGTTTGGATGAATGATGTTTGCAAATTAATTGATAGATTAGCAGTAATTCATGGTGAAGAACTAATTGGAAATAAAAATCATCATAATGAAAAAGTGGGATAATGCAAATGTTGACAAATAAGTTTAGTGATTTCGTTGTCAACAATCCAAAAGGCATTCCATATTTAATCAGAATTTTGAATAATCTTTCTCATACACTTTGGAAGAGTGAAAAACATGGTAAAGGATTAGTCAATTTCGCTTTAAATAATGTATCAATGCCTGAAATACATCAACCAGGATTTAATTACTATGGACCATTTACTAAGCTTGAAGAAAGACTAGCAAGTGGTGATCTAGGAAGAAATCTATTAGATGAAGCTTTTAAAGAGTATGATATTGCTTATCATGATCATAAAGATTTAGAAAAAAGAGAAGAAGCAGATAAACAACTTCAGTTTGCTGCAAAAGAATGGATGCGTGCAAGTGATGCTTCATGAGGAGAGAAAAAGTTGCAGCAACAGCAGTTAGAAGAAAAATGTATGGAAAACGAAAATTAGGAATGGGGTGCAGTCCTCAGCCTGCTTCAGCTGGTACTGGCTTAGGCATGGGTGGCAATGGATGGGGAATATAAAAATTACAACTTATTATATTTTTAATCTATATAAAATGAACAATTTTACTTTGATTATACTTTGCTATTTAGTGGCAAAACTAAACCAAATTCAGTTAAATTAATGTTCAATAATGAACAATTTAATTCAATTGAACCAGTTTTAACATATGCTCAAAAGAGAAAAAAGAAAATAAAGTTGGTGGAAATCTACTTGTTACATTAACTATTCCTTTGTGAAAAAAATTCTTGAATAACAAAAAAGAAGGAAGGTAAAGGAATAACACAACATGAAGATGGATTTCTTCCACTATTATTAGCTGCATTACCATATCTAACAATTTATCTATCTGACAATTGGTTCACTAGCCGTAAAATCTGTAGGAACTGCAAATGCAGTCATAAACAAGAAAAGAGCTGATAAAGAATTAGAAGTACAGAAAAGAAATAATCAGGCAATGGAGAAGAAAGCTGGCGCTGGACTGAAGAAAGTAAACAAATTCGAAAAAGTAATTCATAAATATCCTAATGCATTAATTAATTTCTATGTAGAAAAATTTTCTAAACAATTAAAAATTAAACACTTTCATAGTGTATACATGATTAATAAATCACCAAATCATCCAAAAGAATATGAATGTGGAATAGTTAATTTAGATACATCTGATCATATTGCTACTCATTGGATTTGTTATTATAAAGCTAAAAATTTAAAATCTGTTTTCAATTCATTTGATGGTAATATACCAAAACAGCTAATAAACTATTTAGGAAAAAATGAACTATACTACAATACTGAAAGAATACCAAATTTTGATGAAGTAATTTGTGGTCACTTGTGTCTATTTGTTTCAAAACTGTTATGTGAGAATTATAAGTTTAATGAAATTTTGGATATGATACATGGTCATTTTCGGAAATAAAATAAGTCACACTGGAGGGCTTAGCGCACCTGCGTTTAATCTAGAAAAAATTCAAGAAAATATGAATAAGTAATTTCGTTCATCAACAGACCTAATGATAGCCAATGCAATGAAACAATTTTAAAAAAAATTAAATCCTATTTTTAAAGTAACTGGATGGTATATTGGCTTTAAAGGTAGAAAACTTGCGAATGTAAATGATCCAATTGATGCAAAGGATGCAGCAAACAAACATTATTTCGATAATGAGTTAGCTGACTTTAGTATCTGTCAAATGTTGTTACCACACCCGAATATGCAAGCATTCTAACACAGTTCAATAATTATTTTACCAAAATAAAAGTAGAAAAAGCTTTTTCAGATTATTTCTCAAAAACAGGTTTAACTCCATACTTAGAATTGTTAAGCAATCTTAAAGATAAAATATATGATAAACAAATAATTGAATTTACTTTTATGACAGGAGGCGAGCAAAAAATGCAAAATTTCCAATATGATTTCATGCTTAAAAGAATTATTGTTGTCGGCAAGAATATAAATAGAAACTTAAATTTTGATGATTTTGATATTATAGTAAGTGTGGCTGATAAGCTATACGTAATAAATAGTAATAATCAATCAATAATGGTACACAAATCAAATTGTCTAACTGTAAGATTGAAAGATTCTCTTAAAACAGTACCAGCTGATGTAAAAATAATTGTATTGCTTGAAGTGTAAAAAACTTACTGGGACATGTAATCCACACAAAGTAGAAACTAAAATTAGTAGACAAAGAATTGAAGGTCTTTGCACAGTTTGTAAAAAGAAGAAAAGTAAATTCGTCCAAAAAATTTGTAGGTGACAATTTACTCCCCCATTTTATTCGGGAAGAAATCATTAATGAGCTGCTCAAGCCAACGAGGAAAAGTTTTAGTATGGATTATATATGGCAAGCCGACTTAGTCGAAATGGATTTGGGCAAGGAATTTCAAAAATAAAAAAAGGTTATGAATATTTATTGACTGTTATTGATGTTTTTTCGAAATTTGCTTTGGCTGTTCCAGTTAAAGATAAAACAGGTAAGGATGTGACTGATGCTTTCGAAAAAAAAATTCATAGCTAGAAAGGCAAAAAATTTACAAACAGATAATGGTAAAGAATTCTATAACAAAGATTTTCAAGAATTTATGAAGAAATACAGCATTAATCATTATTCAACTTTTTCAGAATTAAAAGCATCTGTTGTTGAAAGATTCAATAGAATACTTAAAGAAAAGATTTGGTAGAAATTTGCTCTTCAAGGAAACTACTTCACGAATACAATAGCACAGTTCATCGAACTATAAAAATGAAGCCAACAGAGGTTAATGAAAATAGCTATAAAATAGGCGTTTTTGTGCCTAATGGTAAGGCTAGTCGAAGACTGAAGTCTGCTTTAGCTGATGCTAAATTTTAAAAAGTAGATTAAGTTAGGGTCAGTACACTTAAAGGACTTTTTGAGAAAGGATGTACTGCCAGTTGGTCAACGGAAATTTTTGAAATTCAAGAAGTGATTCAGTCTAATCCAATCACGTAAAAAATGAAAGATATTTAAGGTAATTTTTATGAGCAAGAGCTACAGAAAACGCAATATCCAGATGTGTATCTTATTGAAAAATTTCTGAGAAAGAAAAGTTTATGTTAAGTGGTTGGGCTTTGATAATTCGCACAACAGTTGGGTAAATAAAGAAAAACTATTTTATGAAAATTTCACAGGGCTAATTCGATTCCTCTGGATTTTTGTAAGGGCACTGCCAGTCCCTCTTCAAATTTTTATAGTTATTAAATAACATTTTTCTATATAAATGTGCCAAACAGTGCAAATGACGAAAGTGGCACTTTCATTCTTTCTATCTGTATGTTATTGTCATGATTATATAATATCTACATTCATAAATGAATTAACTGATGAACATGTGAATTACTTACATGATATCAATGGCAATGAAATTTGTATTGTTTATGAATATTACAAGCGACAGCCCTGCTTGAAGCAGTCAATAAGTAATTGTAATTTCAATTTCTTTATGTGTAATCGGTTCTTTACAGCTTTTCCATTGTTTTACTTCTTTACTGAAATTCCATATCTTTGTGTTGTTAAAGTGTCATTCTACTTTTACTTGATTCAACAATTCCGATCTAGTTGACTTAAATTATTTTCATTTACACAATTATCAAGAGCTTGATTTTCTCCTTCAATCCTTCTTCACAAATAATTCTACTTCTTCTAGCGTTGTCGGATCTATAGAAGACACTTCCTCTAAGGGATTTTTATTTATATCACTAATGTACTTGAAAGGCTCAATTATGTTTTTAATCGTTAACTTACCAATCTCGAGCAGTGATGTGTAATGCAAAACAAAGATTTCCTTCTTCTTTTTACCTCTGAACTCACCCAATAACTCTTGAATCATCTTTTCTGTTTTATTAACATCATACACTTCATCATTGGAGCAGATAAAAAATTTATCTTGTTCATTGTGTGAAGAATTAAAATTTGAGTTTTGAATAGACAAATTTTCTTTCTTTACCACTTTAAAGTTGTTCATTAAAGATTACCTTCTTTAAGTAACTATATAGATGTAACTGTTTGTGTTCTGTTTCAATTTGTCTATGAAGACCTTCATGTTCATGTTAATTCTTTGAGTCTTTTGTTTTCGTCTTTTAATTCTTCTTTCTCTTTTGATTCGATTGTGAGTCTGTTTTAAAGGTCTATGGCTAGTTGCTCCTACTCTGTTATTGCAGTTTATATACCCCATGTTTACTAATAAATGGTAAAACTTGATCACAAACCCAATCTGGAAATTTTTCAGTTAATTTCATTTTTGAAATTAATAAAGTCCAGGTCTACTAATAAAAATAGGTGATTTTTCATTACCTCTTAAGGTGAACGAATCGTTCACCTTTAAATTTTCATAACAATTACGATGTTTCTCTATAACATGTTCACAGATTGCTTTCTGTAGATTAGTAAATTCTAATATTTCAGAAACATCTTTAGCTCTAAACCATGGATTATTATTACCATCAATAATCATAAAAACTTGCTTATTGTCATATGTAAGCTTGTTATTCATGAAGTGGCTGCTTAAGCAGCTTTCAGGCTACACCAGGCTACATAAAAATCGACTATCATGAGAGGGTCATCATATTTGATCCCTTTGTACAAGAGATCATAGTTATTCAAAGACTGTATAAAATTATACTTTATTTTCTTTAATATTTCTGGATCTGGGAAGGATGGACCCTGCAATTCCACACTGAATGAAGCTCTAAATGTCATTTGTTGTCAATACATTCTTTTTATTACACAAAGGAACTGAAATGTCATTGGACCAAGTTCCTGAATTTAATTCTTACTTCCTTTCTTGAATGAATTCCGAAATGTTCAATTCTGAACTAGTGACAACTGCCATTTATATACAATGAAAGCGTCCTGGGACCTCTACTGTACCTGATCTATATAAATGACCTGGGTGACAATGTGAGCAGTTCTCTTAGACTGTTCGCAGATGATGCTGTAATTTACCGTCTAGTAAGGTCATCCGAAGACCAGTATGAGTTGCAAAGCGATTTAGAAAAGATTACTGTATGGTGTGTCAGGTGGCAGTTGACGCTAAATAACGAAAAGTGTGAGATGATCCACATGAGTTCCAAAAGAAATCCGTTGAAATTCGATTACTCGATAAATAGTACAATTCTCAAGGCTGTCAATTCAACTAAGTACCTGGGTGTTAAAATTACGAACAACTTCAGTTGGAAGGACCACATAGATAATATTGTCGGGAAGGCGAGCCAAAGGTTGCGTTTCATTGGCAGGACACTTAGAAGATGCAACATGTCCATTAAAGAGACAGCTTACACTACACTCGTTCGTCCTCTGTTAGAATATTGCTGCGCGGTGTGGGATCCTTACCAGGTGGGATTGACGGAGGACATCGAAAGGGTGCAAGAAAGGGCAGCTCGTTTTGTATTATCACATTATAGGGGAGAGAGTGTGGCAGATATGATACACGAGTTGGGATGGAAGTCATTACAGCATAGACGTTTTTCGTCGCGGCGAGACCTTTTTACGAAATTTCAGTCACCAACTTTCTCTTCCGAATGCGAAAATATTTTGTTGAGCCCAACCTACATAGGTAGGAATGATCATCAAAATAAAATAAGAGAAATCAGAGCTCGAACAGAAAGGTTTAGGTGTTCGTTTTTCCCGCTCGCTCTTCGGGAGTGGAATAGTAGAGAGATAGTATGATTGTGGTTCGATGAACCCTCTGCCAAGCACTTAAATGTGAATTGCAGAGTAGTCATGTAGATGTAGATAATTTAGATGTAAATTTTATTACAGAGCAGATAGTTCAGATGAGGTACAATTGCAAGGATTATTACATGGAAAACAATGTGGCTACAAATATTTTCATAGCAGCATTCACTACATCAGATGCACGGCTTAGATTGTATGATATGTTAGATAAAAGAGGAGAATCTGTTGCATATTTTGATACTGATTCTGTCATATACAGTGATAATGGTAAAATACTGTGGAAACAGGTTATATGTTAGGTGAATTGACTAAAAAATTAGGAAATAATTAGATTACAGATTGGGCATCGACAGGTCCAAAAAGTTACTATTATGAGTAAAATGATGGAAAAACAGATGTGAAGGTGGAAGGATTCACTTTAAATTATAAGAATATTCAAAAGTTGAATGGTGAACCTTTGATAAGGCTAATAGAAAGTGAAGTAAAATAAAATATACAGCTAGAGTACAATCAGATAACCAGAGATGTTGCTACTAAAAATCTGGTTAACAAACAGGTTAAGAAAGAGTTTACATTTCAGCAGAGTTGTTCTAGTTAATTACGATACGGGACCAAACTGCTGAGGCCATCGGTCCCTAAGCTTGCACGCTACTTAATCTAACTTAAACTAACTTATGCTAGGGACAACAGACACACCCATGTCCGAGGGAGGACTCTAACCTCAGGACGTGGGGGGGGGGGAAGGGGGGGGGGGGGGAGCCACGCAGCCGTGACAAGGCGGGCGCCTGAGACCGTGCGGCCCCTGGATGTTGCGCTGCCGGTTGCTAGAGTGAATAAACAGGCTCGCTATTTGAGTCGCTGGCTCAAGCAGTTAGGTAGACGCGGCAAGACTAACACAAGATGGTCAAAGCTGAAGGACAGCATGGAAACAGGTTAAAGACTGGTGACTTTAAAAAAAAGAATGTGCTTCCCATCAACATTGTCGCAACACTTTATAGTTATAGCATTGTACTTAGTCTGTCTCATCCGTCATTGACAACGTCAGTTTAGTATACTAGTATAAGGTACGATCAAAAAGTTTCTGTTTGAAGGAGCGGCTGAAGCATATATGAAACGTAGCGCGACTTCGATGAGGGTATATAAGGACCGACATTTAGGCAAGGGATCAGTGTATCATTCGTGTCCTTGTGACGTGTGTGCGGTAAATGGGGCTACGTCAAGTGCGACAGCGCTATTACCGAATGCATGGAAACGGGACCAACGCCCTGTCATTGGTTTTCTCCGTTACCCAAAGACAAACACCGGCAGACATACATTGGAGAGTGAAGAATGTGTATGGGGCAGCATGTCTGTCGAAAACCACTGTTGTGGAATGGTGCGCCAAGTTCCACTATGAAGAATAGGCTGTGTTTTAATAAGTGATAGTGTGGAGTGATTCGACGGCAAACTAGTGATCTTAATCCGCGTCCCTGGTTAAAAATAGCCAAAAATGGGACTTCGGTATATTTAATGATTTACTCGTATTGCTTTTTTTAACACTTCCATTGATGACGGTTCGGACCTCATATGTGCAGTAACCACACTGTGGTTAATCCAAGTAGCAGGAATCAAGTAAAACAATTTTTGTATTCTGACGCAACGGAAACAAGACGTACAGTTTGGCCTTATGGAGGAGAGCCAAATTTATAGTAGTATATTATATAACTTCCTTAATCTATTGCCTGAAGCATCTGAAAATAATCAGGGAGGCTTGAAGAAAAGGAGAACTTAAGATTTTGGATTGAATACAGTTACTTGTATATAAGAGAAGTTTAGATGCTTAAGAAACAATATTCTTAAATGCTGCAGATTTGACGAAGTGATCATCATAGGCGGTGCCTCCATGGAAACAGGAGAGAGGATCTTACAAGCCTGTGCGTAATTCAACAACCTACACCAGAGATAAGCATTTCTAAGGGCAAAGAACGAGAGAGAAAATTGTTGTGACGTGGCAAGGAATTCACCAATTCAGAAGGAGTTTGGTACAAATAATTGGGGCTACTAACCACTGCTGATCACGAACTAACTAGCGGTACGTCATAGTACAGCTGCACAGTGTGTCCCCACCGGCCAGCAGCATTTCCAACACGTTCATCCTGTAGCACTTCCCGTCCTCAGTTGCTCCCGTTCGCTCCTCTACGACCACGAGAGGATTCACTTTTTGGCACTCTTTCCGGCCAATCGTATTTCGTGCCGCTGGGCAGGACGCGACGGCCCTATCGGCTCGCGTCCAAAGCGCGCCCTATGGATACCATGTTCACCCGTTTTAACCGACATTCTCTCGAAATATCTCGAAACTTCTGCAGAAAACTTCTAGCAACCAATGTAAACAAACGCCCACAAATTCGGATAGAAAGATAGTTTCACATAGACAAACAGGGCTCATGTTCCCAGCCACCCTCTCTCTCCTTGTTCTTCGATTTCTCCTCCTGCTATAGTCCTCTGCGTTCCAACCGTTCAGCACTCCGTTTCCAAGCTTGAAGAGAGCGGAAAATTCTCCTTTGCCAACAGCCAAACTAAGAGAATGGATTTCATGCAAGACACGGAACATGAAATAGAGACTGTTGGGCCGGCCGCGGTGGTCTAGCGGTTCTAGGCGCTCAGTCAGAAACCGCGCGACTGATACGGTCGCAGGTTCGAATCCTGCCTCGGGCATGGATGTGTGTGATGTCCTTAGGTTAGTGAGGTTTAAGTAGTTCTAAGTTCTAGGGGACTTAAGACCACAGATGTTGAGTCCCATAGTGCTCAGAGCCATTTGAACCATTTGAAGAGGCTGTTGATCATGAAGGAAAGTCAGGATTAAATAAAGCACATACTCGCAGATCTGTTCCTATAGACATTGGTTAGAGTAGAAAATAATAAATATGACATAAGAAAATGATAAAATGCCGTATTTAGTTGATAGGCTCTTCTCTAATGAAAGATGTAGTCTACTCAAATAAACGAACGCCTTTCCCCGTGCTACTCGTAATTCAACTCAAGAGGCCATTCGATTTGGGAGGCCAGCCTCTCGTTCAATCGACACCTTAAAAAAAAAAAAAAAAAAAAAAAAAAAACTTGAAGGGTTGACGATTCCTGTGGGACGAGGATATGCAGCAGCCAGTTACGGACTTCTTCACGCAGGACAACATAGTGTTTTATCAAACGAGTTATCTTCAACGTGGTGCATCGGTGGTAATGATTGCCCCAATGCACACAGCGATTTTATCAGACTGGCATACCGATTGTGGACAGTACGGCTTTTGAACGGAAACTTTTAAATCATCCCTTATATGATCGCAATAATATTAAATGGTAATCATGCAATACATTCAGATGAAGTTTAACTTTGACAAGCAGGTCAATGTTCTTATATTCACTTCACAGAAATCTACCAAAACATCTTGGTATGCATGAAATGAATAGACCTCTATTCCACATTCGCAAGCAGCATTTTCCTTATATCCCCACTTCTTCTCGATGAGGAAGCAGAAATCATTCAATCTTCTTAGCTGAATCACAATTCAGATGTGCTTTATGAGGTAGCCCGTAATAATTCCCTTCTTCTCAACGGTGCGGCAGGGGTTTCTTTTCCACGCTTCAATTCCTCGTAGCGCCTATGATCTCTCTACATGACGTAACTGTATGACTGTCGTTGAAGGAAACGTTAAAAGGGAGGATTCTTACCAAGTCCCGTTTTTGTCAGGGATCAAGATCTCGCTTTAACCTGCAGAGACAATGTTACAAAATCACACAACACTGACGCAATTCATCATTGGGCTGCAGCGCGGTGGGGCTGTTGTTAAAACGATGGACTCACTTTCGGAACGACCAGTGTTCAAATCCTGTACCAGCTATAGGTTTCCTGAATCTCTTAAGGCACATTTCGAGACGATTTCTTCTAAAAGGAATCGACCGACTCTCTTCCACATCCTTCCCCAATTGGAGCTTTTCTAACCATCGTCTAGTGGACGTTACGATAAATCCTAATCTCCCTTCACATTCGCTTTGTTTTCTAATACGAACTTGCAGTTACTATGACTATAATTTGTAGTGCTTTAGCTCATTTGACTTAAACATTATGACTGTTTCAAACAAAATTAAGTTCTGGCATTCTGACTCCTTGTTTCGCAATAACTCGGCTTCGGATCTGCTTTATTTCAGTCGAGATTTACGAAAGTACCTAAGCACACCGGCCAAAATAATTTGTCACCCCCAGGGGACATCAGAACAGTAACCTCTACGGCCATCTGTACTGGTTACTGATGATGGCAACCAGAATGAGCGGATCCGAGTCATGGTACGAAAAACACCACAAAAAGTCTCATAAATGCCTCATGCGTGATCTACAACCTACATACACTGCGGATTAAGTTCTTCATTGCGCCATCGGAAGTTTCAACGCGTAGAAGCAAAATCGCACCTCCGCTAAGCTGCTGTCCAGTTTCTGCGTTGTTTCGCGCGTTGAAGATGTGGAGCCTTTTATGTCGGTATAAACAGTGGCCTTTTATGAAGCTCCCTTCACGGTGGACACACAGAAATTGCTTGAGATGGATCTGAATTCACTGATGCCAATAATTCATGTCGAATTTAAAGTCGACTGTCGTTCAGAACACTTCACACACGTCTCTGGACTTCCTGCATTGATAATAAATCTGACAAATTCATTCAAGATGTGCTCATGGGCACGTCGAAACACGATGGAACCTGTCTGCCATTCTGTCACGTATCCACACTGATGCACATTACGGCGCTGATGCCAAACAACCGGTTGACACATACGCACTACTCCAATGCCATGAAATACGAGGGCGTGCGGAAAAGTGATACCTCCGAATTTTTTATTCAGTTCTCGATAGCGATTGAGGTGTTTCACATTATGCGTATTACTCGGTCGACTTTCCCGCTTCACTGACGCAAGCTGCAACACTTTGTCGCAAGAGGACCTCAGATTGCACCATGTAGCATGGCGGTGAGTGACGTAACTATGTCGGTGCATGAGAACAGCATGCTGAATCGGGTTTCGAGTTCGTCCACACATGGAACACGCTCTCCTTTAGTATGATAATGGTGGACTACACACGACAGCTGCGGCAGCTGCAACAAAAAGAGGTTCAATTGGCTCTGAGCACTATGGGACTTAACTTCTGAGGTCACCAGTCCCCTATAACTTAGAACTACTTAAACCTAACTAACCTAAGGACGTCACGCACATCCACGCCCGAGGCAGAATTCGAACCTGCGACCGTAGCGGTCGCGTGGTTCCAGACTGTAGCGCCTAGAACCGCTCGGCCACTCGGGCCGGCTATTGTGTACTGTTGGCGGTCTTCGGTCCTTTTCGCGAGTAATAGAATTCAGGCCGCGCTCATCCTGCCCGCATGGGCCCACTTCTGCTCTTACCGTCTCGACTTGGCCCCGTTTTTCATCTCTTTCCAAAACTCAAAGAACCCCTGCGAGGACCTCGCTTTGATAGTGATGAAGCGGTGCAAGCGGAGATGAGCGAATGGCTAACTGTGTGGAGAAACAAATATGTAGACATCAAGAATAATGATGTAGAACGTTAATAAAGTTAGTTTTATTTAAAAAGCTTTAAAATTCTTCACATAAAAAGTCGCAGACATTACTTCCCCTTTCCAGCACGTGCTCGTACATCAGCGGCAGAGATTCGTATGACCTACTGGTAACAGTTGTACACCATCTACAGCTTTCGAGAGCAGGCAGTATGTTCTTTTTTTTTTTAAGTGGGCTGGTTATTGTTTTCTCTACTAACGTTTGATAAGAGCCGGCGTTAATTTCTTCTACTTCTCACTGCTTCGCAGTGTATTGTCTAGCACTTTTCTCAGTGGAAATATATTAAGAGCAAAATCCTGAGAATTCTGTTCCGCAATGTGCATCACATAGTCACATAATTTGCGGCAAAATCTTGCATAAGCCAGTTTCTTGCGTTGGTTATGTAACAGAGCCTTCTGACATAAAAATTATTAGCTCCGGCTACTACTGACTCAAACGGGCTCTAATAATGTCACGTTTCTTCCTCATGCCCAAAGTCCTACATCGTCCACTCGCGAGCCTGCCTGCCGCGTGGGTTTAGCCGAGCGGTCTTAGGCGCTGCAGTCATGGACTGAGCGGCTGGTCCCGGCGGAGATTCGAGTCCTCCCTCGGGCATGAGTGTGTGTGTTTGTCCTTAGGATAATTTAGGTTAAGTAGTGTTTAAGCTTAGGGCTTGATGACCTCGGCAGTTAAGTCCCATAAGATTTCACACATATTTGAACGTTTTGGAGCCTGCCTAGTAAATGAAAGGGTATTGTGGAGTTCTCGTCAAGACGAATACGATTCAACGATTCAGCTATCTGCTGGAAGCCCGAAATCTGTTCGGGGTATGCATTAATATGTAGCCGAAAAGTGGAAGAAAAGTGGTGTTGTAAAGTACCCGATCAGACTGCACACGTTCGTTCTGCCTTACGGAAATGACATAACGCTGAAACATCATGATAAATTGCCTGATGGGAAGGACAGAAATAAGAAAAGAAAAACATGGTTTCAGCTACTAAGGAAAGTCCTTGCGACATCTATATATTCTTTCTTTAGACAGCATTCATATCTTCCTTTGAAGATGCTTCAGTTTGAGAATTATGAAGATCAGGTTACCTTGTCAGTTCAAGCGCTTGTACAATGAAAAGCTATCGACGTTGTATCCCATTATTATTTTAGTTTAAAATACATGTAAATGCGGTGAATGGACTAAATCAGGCCACATATTTGTTCAGAATCGATACGGCCCTGTGTTTTATTTTATTTATTTATTTATTTATTTGCAAAAGAGAATAATAATTACAGTTTTCACCATCACTGCCTATCGCTGGTACTTCTTAAGTATCAGGCAATATTCCACCGATTCAAGGAGACAACAACCCTAACCATCCTCTTTGCATAGTCGTACTAAAGGGGACAACACAAAGTTACCGTTTGATGGCATTGCTACAGCATTATGTAAGTACCGACATGTAGGCAAGGCATTAGTGTGGCATGCTTGTCTTTCCGTCGAGAGTACGGTAAATGCGTAGACGTCAGTTGTGGTGACTTCATTACCAAATGAGTCCAGGCAGGACCAACGTGATGTAATTCTTTTCGTGGCTGCCGATGGACAAACACCGGTATATATACACTCCTGGAAATGGAAAAAAGAACACATTGACACCGGTGTGTCAGACCCACCATACTTGCTCCGGACACTGCGAGAGGGCTGTACAAGCAATGATCACACGCACGGCACAGCGGACACACCAGGAACCGCGGCGTTGGCCGTCGAATGGCGCTAGCTGCGCAGCATTTGTGCACCGCCGCCGTCAGTGTCAGCCAGTTTGCCGTGGCATACGGAGCTCCATCGCAGTCTTTAACACTGGTAGCATGCCGCGACAGCGCGGACGTGAACCGTATGTGCAGTTGACGGACTTTGAGCGAGGGCGTATAGTGGGCATGCGGGAGGCCGGGTGGACGTACCGCCGAATTGCTCAACACGTGGGGCGTGAGGTCTCCACAGTACATCGATGTTGTCGTCAGTGGTCGGCGGAAGGTGCACGTGCCCGTCGACCTGGGACCGGACCGCAGCGACGCACGGATGCACGCCAAGACCGTAGGATCCTACACAGTGCCGTAGGGGACCGCACCGCCACTTCCCAGCAAATTAGGGACACTGTTGCTCCTGGGGTATCGGCGAGGACCATTCGCAACCGTCTCCATGAAGCTGGGCTACGGTCCCGCACACCGTTAGGCCGTCTTCCGCTCACGCCCCAACATCGTGCAGTCCGCCTCCAGTGGTGTCGCGACAGGCGTGAATGGAGGGACGAATGGAGACGTGTCGTCTTCAGCGATGAGAGTCGCTTCTGCCTTGGTGCCAATGATGGTCGTATGCGTGTTTGGCGCCGTGCAGGTGAGCGCCACAATCAGGACTGCATACGACTGAGGCACATAGGGCCAACACCCGGCATCATGGTGTGGGGAGCGATCTCCTACACTGGCCGTACACCTCTGGTGATCGTCGAGGGGACACTGAATAGTGCACGGTACATCCAAACCGTCATCGAACCCATCGTTCTACCATTCCTAGACCGGCAAGGGAACTTGCTGTTCCAACAGGACAATGCACGTCCGCATGTATCCCGTGCCACCCAACGTGCTCTAGAAGGTGTAAGTCAACTACCCTGTCTAGCAAGATCTCCGGATCTGTCCCCCATTGAGCATATTTGGGACTGGATGAAGCGTCGTCTCACGCGGTCTGCACGTCCAGCACGAACGCTGGTCCAACTGAGGCGCCAGGTGGAAATGGCATGGCAAGCCGTTCCACAGGACTACATCCAGCATCTCTACGATCGTCTCTATGGGAGAATAGCAGCCTGCATTGCTGCGAAAGGTAGATATACACTGTACTAGTGCCGACATTGTGCATGCTATGTTGCCTGTGTCTATGTGCCTGTGGTTCTGTCAGTGTGATCATGTGATGTATCTGACCCCAGGAATGTGTCAATAAAGTTTCCCCTTCCTGGGACAATGAATTCACGGTGTTCTTATTTCAATTTCCAGGAGTGTACATCGGAGACTTAAAAGTGTGTATGGGGCAGCATGTGTGGAATGGGTGGTGCTGCTTCATGAAAACGTACGTCTCCATATCGCAAATGTAGTAACACAACTTATGTGATAGACACTCTAGCAGCCGGCCTATAATCTTCATCTGTGCCCCTGTGATTATCACGCCTACAGTTCCTTGAAAAGGGCTTGATGGGTCAACGATTCCAGTCGGACGAGGGTGTGCAGCAGGCACTTATGGACCTCTTAACGCAGCAGGACACGGTGTTTTCCGAACGGGTATCTTCGGTGTCGGTGGGATGATTGCCTCAGTGCCCACGGCGATTTTGTCTGATTGGCATACGGATTGTGGACTGTACGGCCTTTGAACAAAAGCTTTGTGATCGCCTCTTACAGTAATGAACGAAAGGTCACATTTCTGATGCAGGAGACAGCAGTAATCTTTTTAATAATCACTCATACACAGTAGTCTCGATCAGGTTTTATTTTTTGTAGTTTGATAACTAAATAACTGGGGATGGATTGCTGCTACCGACATCAAATGTCATAACCTTATATGGGTCAAGTGATTTAAATAAGTTTCCCACTTCATCTAACTGGGGTGAAACTACATTAGGTGTTCCACAGGGTTCAATCTTGGGTCCCCTTCTGTTCTTGATATACACTCCTGGAAATTGAAATAAGAACACCGTGAATTCATTGTCCCAGGAAGGGGAAACTTTATTGACACATTCCTGGCGTCAGATACATCACATGATCACACTGACAGAACCACAGGCACATAGACACAGGCAACAGAGCATGCACAATGTCGGCACTAGTACAGTTTATATCCACCTTTCACAGCAATTCAGGCTGCTATTCTCCCATGGAGACGATCGTAGAGATGCTGGATGTAGTCCTGTGGAACGGCTTGCCATGCCATTTCCACCTGGCACCTCAGTTGGACCAGCGTTCGTGCTGGACGTGCAGACCGCGTGAGACGACGCTTCATCCAGTCCCAAACATGCTCAATGGGGGACAGATCCGGAGATCTTGCTGGCCAGGGTAGTTGACTTACACCTTCTAGAGCACGTTGGGTGGCACGGGATACATGTGGACGTGCATTGTCCTGTTGGAACAGCAAGTTCCCTTGCCGGTCTAGGAATGGTAGAACGATGGGTTCGATGACAGTTTGGATGTACCGTGCACTATTCAGTGTCCCCTCGACGATCACCAGAGGTGTACGGCCAGTGTAGGAGATCGCTCCCCACACCATGATGCCGGGTGTTGCCCTGTGTGCCTCAGTCGTATCCAGTCCTGATTGTGGCGCTCACCTGCACGGCGCCAAACACGCATACGACCATCATTGGCACCAAGGCAGAAGCGACTCTCATTGCTGAAGACGACACGTCTCCATTCGTCCCTCCATTCACGCCTTTCGCGACACCACTGAAGGCGGTCTGCACGATGTTGGGGCGTGAGCGGAAGACGGCTTAACGGTGTGCGGGACCGTAGCCCAGCTTCATGGAGACGGTTGCGAATGGTCCTCGCCGATACCCCAGGAGCAACAGTGTCCCTAATTTGCTGGGAAGTGGCGGTGCGGTCCCCTACGGCACTGCGTAGGATCCTACGGTCTTGGCGTGCATCCGTGCGTCGCTGCGGTCCGGTCCCAGGTCGACGGGCACGTGCACCTTCCGCCGACCTCTGGCGACAACATCGATGTACTGTGGAGACCTCACGCCCCACGTGTTGAGCTATTCGGCGGTACGTCCACCCGGCCTCCCGCATGCCCACTATACGCCCTCGCTCAAAGTCCGTCAACTGCACATACGGTTCACGTCCACGCTGTCGCGGCATGCTACCAGTGTTAAAGACTGCTATGGAGCTCCGTATGCCACGACAAACTGGCTGACACTGACGGCGGCGGTGCGCAAATGCTGCGCAGCTAGCGCCACTCGACGGCCAACACCGCGGTTCCTGGTGTGTCCGCTGTGCCGTGCATGTGATCATTGCTTGTACAGCCCTCTCGCAGTGTCCGGAGCAAGTATGGTGGGTCTGACACACCGGTGTCAATGTGTTCTTTTTTCCACTTCCAGGAGTGTATGTGGACGACCTCCCTTCCTATCTGAAACAGGAAGCTGAACTGACACTCTCTGCTGATGATACAAGCATAATTATTAATCCAGTAAAAGAAATTCCAATTGAAAATGATACAAATAAGGTCTTTGGAAAAGTCATTAATTGGTTTTCTGCAAATGGGCTCGCTCTAAACTTTGAAGAAACACATACATGCAATTTTCTGCTAGAAAAAGTACAGATCCTTCAATAAATATAACACATCAACATTAGTCAGTAGACAGGGTAGAGCATTCTACGTTTTTGGGTGTACATATAGATGAGAATCTTAATCGGAAAATTCATATTTTGGATCTTCCAAAGCGACTAGGTTCAGCAACTTTTGCAATCAGAATAATTGCCAATTTTGAGGATATAGAAATTAGTAAGCTGACATACTTTGCATACTTTCACTGTCTGATGTCATATGGAATAATATTTTGGGGTAACAAAAAGTACTCACTGCTCAAAATAAAGCGGTTAGAATAATGTGTGGACTTCATAGTGTCACATCTTGCAGGCATCTTTTTAAAAGATTGCGAATTCTTACAGCAGCCTCACAATACATCTACTCACTAATCAAATTTGTTCTCAACAACATGGACCAGTTTAAAAACAACAGTGACATTCAGGATTATTATACCAGAAAAAAGAAAGACTTACACTATTCTTTGCTCAATCTATCTTTGGCACAGAAAGGGGTAAAATATGCTGCTATAAGAATTTTCGACTTATTACCAGATGACTGATAAATAGCAGTAATAGCTTCAAAAATAAATTGAAATCATATCTCCTTGACATCTCCTTCTATACCATAGATGAATTCTTGAATAGGAATAAATAAATCTATAAATATAGTATATGCATTTTGTGTCATTTAAGGGAATGGGGTAAATAATTGAAATATCAATCTTTGTAATATATATATATTTATAAATTTTGTTTCATATGTGCATTTCTTGTGCACTTAACACGTTCCACATCATAACGGCTACCATACTGTGGGGCTGATCAATGGAACACGCAACCAACTAACTAACTAACTAACGAAGAGCAAAAGCTGACAATACTAGCAACCGTCCGCCTGTCATTCAGTAATGAAGATAGCGTAGTTTGTCAGAGAATTTAAATAAAGTCATTCAGGCTATTTCACTTGCTGGAATTGGTCTTTTTGACATTTGTTTAAAAGTCGAACTCCTGACTCCTTCTTATTCACGCCTTAATCTGGTTGGTTGCTGTTGCATCGTTTGCTATCATTATATGCCTTTTCAGTTTGGTTAATTTGTTTGTGTTTGTGTTTTGTGCTTCTGACATAAAAATAAATGTATAAGCAGCTCCATCATCTTCAGTGAGCTTTCGGTGGGGGTGCAGAAATCTCGTATCTTAAGGTCGTTTTGTTGGTAGCCAAATTCTTGATCACTATCCGGTTTTTGCTTTCCACAAGTAACTTATCTCGAACGGTGTCTTCTCATCTGTTCATTAGTTTAATTTCGTTCATCATGATGGACGTTTTCGGCAAGGCTGCACTGTCATTAATTACTGAAATAAAGAAACACTGCACTACTTAAGTTTTTCATGCAAATCACGCGTTTCTGAAATGTTTTCCAATTTTTAAGTGCAGATACTTCAATTGGTATTTTATATAATGTCTGAGTGTATTGTCCTTCCTCACTTTTTCTACAATCGACTTTTTGTGATTGTGCACTAATCGAAAAAATTTTGATTTTTTTACCAAAAAAATAGTATTTTTTGTGCATCTATTAAAATGTATTATGCCTCTTTTCTTGTGCAGAAATCCACACACGCCCAAACCATCACTCAACTCGTCACTCCCGTGAAATCTAAATGTGGTGCAAATATGTAACGACAGTATGGATTCACAAAAAAAAGTTTGGATACAGTTAGAGGTGCTCCATTCTTTGTGAATTACTTTGTCACATGTAACTTTAATCATTAGCACCACTAATTACTTGTGTCATCACTTATACTTTACTTCCTATTTCATACTAATTTTTGCAAATATTGAGTGGAGTATATGAAGGAATAAACGTATTTGTGGTCTTACGATACTTACTTTATACAGGAGAAATATTTAAAGAAATTCATCGATTCATTATCTTGCGAGGCATTGAGAATTTTTCTCTTCTGAAGAAGAAAATATTCTCAGTGCCAAGTTAGACAGTGAATCGATTAGTGGTGTCAAAGACAGAAGTTATAAGTGACAAGTTGATGCAAGTATTGTAATCTACGAAAAATTAAACACCTGAGATTGTATCCAAACTCTTTTGGAAGCCATAAGATAATATCTTTGTGTCGTACTTAGATTCAACGTAAATATAGAATGTAAGTGACGGAATTGCATGCGTGTAAATTTCTATACAATGAAAGAGGTAAAATATATGTAATTAGATATGCAAAAAGTACTAATTTCCGACATTAGCGTGTAAAAATCACATGATTTATGTTTTCCGATTGCAGTAAAACAATAAAAACAACTGCAGGGCAAAAGAGGCAGAACAAAACACCCACTGACGCCACATAAAATACCAAAGTAAGTAGTTGCAATTGAAAATCGGTGAAAAATTCCTAAAAAGCTCCGTGCTACGTATGGGAAAAAGGTAACTGGTACAGTGCTTTATTATTTAGATGATGTTCATTAGTTTCCCAAGCTTTTTTCCTCTCTTATACAATCCAGTCAAAAAACTACTCAATGATACTTCGTTTTCTTATTATATTCCATAAAAGCTCACAATAATGATGCACAAAACGCTATAATTGTAAATTCAACTATGCTGGATACTATAATTTGCTCCAATAATATTTGACATTTGCGTCCCTAATTAATTTCAGTATATTCCAATATATTTTCTGTTCATTTGAGTTGTAAAATTAGTACTAAAATCTAGGTGACTAAAACATGGAACTCAAAAAATTTGTGTTGCAAAAAGGGGACACGTCTCACATTACAAAATTACGACAATGGAAGAATAGAAGTTTGATGAAAAGCAATAGAAGCTTTGGGCAACCACACTTCAAAAAGAAGTTTATCTCGCCACAGTTCAGCAGTTTATTCTTCTATTTATATTCGAAAGCTACAATAAATGTATTGTCGTTTTCCAGGTGAATCCTAGACATATTCAGTAGACTCCACATCCAGGAACGGTAACTCTTACTGTGTCGAACGAGACGCACGACTTAGACACTATGTCGTATGGAGACGAGCATTACCGTCAACAAATACGGTATACTCTTTAAATAGCGTGCCTCGAAGACAAGCATAAGTGCGTATATTAAAAGTAACCACATATTAGGTTGGTGCACAAGTTCTTAGCGACCATTTTCTAGCATCCACAGAGCATTCACTACCACCAAATGACAAAATGACAATATGTAAACTCACATAGAAACAGTGAACTACAAATAAAAACTGACAATCGCTAAATAAATTAATAGCAGCGGGAATACCAACATACACAACAAAAAATTGCTGCGAACTTATGCACGAACTTAATGAATATAAATTCACCTTTAAAATGTATTATTTTCATGTGGCATCCACGAATACGCAGAATGTTGAGCACTTGATAGTGCTTTGTTCTTGTTAGCCGTTTGCCTGTTAGCCTCTGTTACCCATTCCCCCGCACGAACTCTTCAATAAGTAAATGCTGCTCCACTGTTTTGATACGTATAGTTTTCGCGCGGGTATAGCTCAAAGCCGCAGATGTAGTAAAAATATGATATTATTCATAGAAAAATGGGGGATTGTAAGGGAAAAGAACAACTGGATTCGAAGCGATCATTAGGTACAGAGGGCGAAGTTTGACTGGTAAAGGATTAGGAAGAATATCGGCTACTTTGTTTTTCAGTGAAATCAATGTGACATTTGTCTTACGCTATTTAAGGAAGGTATGAATGGCTACATCTTTTTCAGTGAAATCAATGTGACATTTGTCTTACGCTATTTAGGGAACGTATGAACAACCAAAACAGGATGACTACGAAATTTCAGCACCGGTCTTCCTGGATGCTGAGTGTCTCAACCTCAATGAGATCTCTCGCTGTACGAAGAGCTGCAGAAGAGCGACTCAATTTTCCCGTTATAAGTGGTGCCGTGTAGATGACGAAGATGGAAATAGTTAGGTGTTCATTAACAGCCTTTCAGTTGAAAAAAATTCTGCTACTTTTTCAATGTCATTCTCTCTCACTTCTTAAACTATAGTACCAAAGCCATCGGGTATGAAAGCAACTGTCACTCTATGTCAAGCTCTCTCATGCGTTCCACTATTCTCGTTGTAAATATGTCGAATCCATGTTCATCTATAGTAACTTCATTAACGAACTAGAAATATCTAATTTAAAAGAGGTGTCTTATTTTAAATATGATTTGACAGAACTTTATGGTAGCCAAGTGGAAGAAAAGAAACCAGCACTCCAAAGAAAGAATCCTTTCATTGGCTCATGCAGTAACTAGACATGCTACCTCTCTGGATAATTGCTCGTAAAGAGATACGGTTTTCTCTCTAGTCTCTTATTCGTGTTTCACTCGTCGCCTGTTCTCTGTGTCATCGCCTCTCATTACCATGGTAATTGCGTGCATAGATCCCCATCTCTCCATTTGTCACTGCCTGTACTGTCTTTCGCCTCATTGCCTGACATCCGCGTAACCTCTCCTCGGTGACGCTTTGACCTTCTGTCGTGATATGCCCTGTTTTCCAGCTGTCGCCTTCTCAACACTAGTCGCTTAAATAATAAGTCATTGATCTTTCAGCTATTACAACATTCATAGTCATTCATGACAACCTCTATTCTGCACGTACTGCCACACATACTTTGAAAGCTGGTTCATACCTTGTTTTGGAAAAGTGGCTATTGATTCTGCTGTTGCGTGCATACCCAACCTCTGAGACTGAGCTGTTATCACGAGAGGTAGCGACCGAACAGTTGTTGAGGGTCGGACGCAGCCTGGCGTGGAAAGAAGCCGCGCGCCAGTAGAGGTCGCAGCCTGTCCTGACAGTTCTACTGGCGCTATAGGAGATTTTTGTGTTAATCGAGTATTTTTGGTAGTTTGCCCTTTTGCTGCAAGTAGTTGTAGTTTGCTTGCGCACTGGAGGGAATTTGTCAAATTTGTGTATGCGTACATTGAAAGTAATATTCGTATCTTTTTTGTGACTAGATACGTGATTATTGATTAAAGAGATTGTGGAATAATTAAAGTTTACGTTAATCTAACTGTCCACGGAAAAGAAATGTCTGAGTAATGTTTGCCAGTGCACGAATTGTAATTCTTCAGAATATAGTAAATTAAAAGTTTTTATTGACTCCTTTCATTTTTTACACAGCTTAATGCTTGTTGACTAACCCCCTCCTGATTTTTAATTTCTATAGAAAATAAGAAGTGGACTAGTTGCGTCAGTATCTGAGACCATTCATTGCACTCGGCATGAATTGCATTATTTCTTTTGAATTATTTTAGCGTGTTGTTGGATGCAGAATATTCATGAAAATTGTAGCGGCAAGACGAGGTAAGTTGTTTGTTGCATGCAGGAGCATTAGAGTAAGATTGTTTGGAGGTGTTAGGTAATATTTTAAATATCGCAGTCAGACACTAAATAACTGATTTTTCACGATTTATGGAAGAGTAATTTATTTATGTTTATTTGTTCTCTTTCAGAATACTGGCATGTCCGATATTAAGAAATTCCAGACAGTTTTTGAATTCTGACAAGGAGTTTCATAATACAAGTTTTACGGGTATATATCAGATTTTATGATAACGATAATAAAATTTCACAAAATAGCCTAGCAAGTTTTAGAGAAAAAGTATAGATAAAAATAATATTGTCACGGATAGAGCTTTACACATTTCCCTACTTCTGTTGTCATTATAACAGTTTTTGATAATAAAACTTTCACCAGGCTTATGGTAATAATAATAATTTTTGATATTAAAACTTTCAACTTTTTCCCTTAGCCCACACCCGTCCTTCCCAAATTTCCCACTTACTAAGCCAGTAAAACGACCTCCCCAGTTGCTACCCCACCCTACACGCATCCACCGCCTTATCAACAAAAACCATATTCATCTGCTTCTTCCATTGCAGCTGTCATTAGACCAGGATGAGATGAAATTCTTCATTACCGCCAGCAAAACTCAAGCAGCACAATCTAACAGCAGCTCCAGTTCATACTCACCAGCCATCAAGATGCCGGCCTCACTTGGGTCTAGTTCCTCAAGACCTGTGTCATCAGCAAGAGCAATCCAACCCCAGTTCAGATAAGATATCCATTTGTAAGAAACTCCAACTCATTGAGCAATCGACTTCTTTAAAAGCCGCACTAAAAAAGTCCTCTATAAAAAACAAAAGATGAGGAGCAACTATGATTTAAAAAAGATACTGTATTTGAGAAACACTGGTCCGATGTAAGAGAGGGCCTAATGACCCTAATCATAGCAGGTTAAATAAATAAACAGAATTACTCACCATTGCAGAAACTAAAATGCTTTACTTTAAACTGACAACACTCGACCAGTGCTACGATCCACCATCACACTCTGAATTTCTGCTCTTACCTATTCATTTGTCCTTTTCTGACTTCACCAACAATTCTTAATCCAGAGACCTTGCTTTTGGAAATAGGAAACGTATTTCCCCACTCTTTGACATCATCTTACTTTAGCAATGCTAGAATCAGTAACCATCAAATAGTCAGTTCCTTACTTCCACACTGTGAAAACTCACTTTCATATCATTTGGTCCCCCTTCCACCCTTCCTTCGTGTTGCCCCCCCTTGGATCCTAAGAAAACCTGAACTCCATTACCCCTCCGCCACTGATCTACACTTGTGTATCAAAGGTGGCACATATTCCGTTCACAGCTGAGGAGGTTTGGCAGGAACTGAACTCCAGTCTCAAATACCAGATGCATAATGCCCACGACATCCGCGGCATCTACTCTCACATTCTTTATCCGGGAATTTCCAAGCTCCTTAGCAGCTACTGATTGGACGATTACGTGAGGTACGTTAGTTCAGAGCTGTAGATACCACATAGGAGTTTCTTAGTCTCATTTCCAACCACACAACTGACAAAAAATACTTTGTGTGGAATGACTACTCAACGTAAAAATGTAAAACCTGTCGACCCATCAACACTCCAAATTCAGTTACCCCCTAAAGAAATTTCCCTATTTGGGGTCCCTGCTTCAATGTATTACCCATAACGTGTGCCATTCGGTCCACTGCACTAGCTGTAAGGGATAAACTACTTTTACAAAACCTGAAATGATTGCCTCCGTCCACCTCATCAACACATCATTCCAGCCACACAGCTCCGTACGTTACGCTTACACGACTGGATATTAAACTTGAAACGTCCCCTTAGAAAAATTATACATAACTGTGCTTAAACTGACACATATTATTTTTACAGCGCAACGCAATATGACTTTCAAAAATCCCTACAAAAGAATGGCCCTGACTAACATTAACCTATACCTTTCACTAACCACTTACCTCACAAAAATCTTCGTTACTCGAACTACTGCAATACAGCGAGCGCCACTACTGCCAGCTAAATAAAAGATTCAAACTACGGAAGGCACTAAGTACTGATAGGCATAGTTAGCAAATGAAAGATTTTAATAGAGAAGAAACAATGTATTTGCCTTAATAGTCATAATATATATAGCAGTTCATGACATCCAGTCTTACAAATTTCAAAACTCCGCCATCTCTCTCCCCACATCCACCACTGCTGGCGGCTCACCTCCAACTGGGCAACGCTACGTGCTGTTAACATCCAGCAGCCCAACGCTACAATGGTGAGTATTACAACAATGCCAACCAGCCACTGACTGCACACAGCACAGCCAGCGATTTTTCATACAGAGCGCTATGTGGAGTTACCAATAAAAAAACCTAAACAGCCTACTTACAAACTTTGTCCCCCAAAACATCCATGCCTTGGCGTGATACCATATGTAACCGTATCCCACACTTTATAGCCTTAGGGGTGTACCCTTTATACTGCCGTTGGTTAACTTTGAAATGCAGTATGACTAGTGCGGCCGTTAGGCGTCGATCAAGGTAAGTGTGGAGTCTATCAAGCCTGAGGCAGAGACGAATAATACATGGCGGGTGGCTTTCATATAAGGATGTACAAGGTGTTTCACAGTGTTTTGACGATTTCAGTTTTAAATAACGCGCGCTAAAAGCAAGATACAGCGACGGTGGTGCTGTCTGTTAGTAGTGTGGAGAGCTAAGTTTCGTCCCATGTATAGGTCAGTAATCACGTCGTACAGGTAGAAGCGGTGGAGTGTCATTTTTGCTACGGGGAATCTGTCGTGCGCGTGCAGTGTACCTTTCGCAAACATCTCAAGATCCAGCCACCTTATTCTATTCCTGCTCGTGGAACAATATTGAATTGGGTAAGAAACTTCCATGCAACTGCCAGTGCATCGAATAGATAGCCAACAGGTCCTCAGAAAACCGTCTAAATTTCCGAGAACATCGAACGTGTGCATAGGCAAGCCCTCGTCGTTCGTGACGAAAACGTTCCAACAAGACGGCGCGACATGTCACACGTCCAACAAGATGTTGCAAATTCTTCGTAAAGCGCATGCTAACCGTAAAATTTCCAAACCAGCTTGTGTCGAATGGCCACCTCGCTCGCCTGATTTAACCGTGCCAGACTTTCACCTAAGTGGTTATTTGAAGGCGAGATATTACTCCGACCGGCCGACAAACTTAAAACAGTTAAAAGATCGAATTCACGATAAAATTTCAGAATTCCCCCAGCAGTTATGAAAGATATGTTCAAACACTGGGTGAAACACCTCCAGTATTGTGTTGCAGCGAATGGTCGTCATTTGTCTAGCGTAGTGTTTCATAAGCAAACGTGAATAAATGATGAAGATTGTTTACAACGTTCAGCTTCCTTTCGCTGCTAGATTTTGTGTTATTCAACTTTTAAATCGTCAAAATATTCTGAAACACGCTGTAGAGTAGAATGTATCCTACGAAATTATTACAAACAGCTGAAGAATTATCTCTGCTAATGGTTTATGTATATAAAAGACAGAATTGTGATTTCAACAGTGTGCATGTAAGAGCTGGAAATCATAGCGATTCGTATCGACACTAAAATCTGTAAAACCGTCGTGTCTGTTTGTCGTTGAACTCACTAAGCTCCCAAACTTCTATACAAATTTTCATGTGGTTTTCGCAGGTAACTTTGGCATAGTTTGGGGCCCCATAAGGCCTGAACATCCGATCACGAGAAAAAAAGGATATCCTCACGTATTACAAAAATGTATATATGTATGTAAGTTCCACATCTCCGAAACCAGTGGACCAATTTCAACCAAACCTGTTGCTGCCTGGAAAGAGTGGTTGTCGTCGTGAAAAATAACTGCCTGTCAGAGGCGGTGAAAAAGAAGTGTAAGCAGCGATGCGTGAATACCCGGATTTTTTTCATCCAATATTTAAGAACGAAAGCAATTCGTGACTTTACAATAAACTTTAAACATAATATCTAACCTTTACAAAACTTTTTCTCGCTGACTCCTATCCCCAAAAAAACGACGAAAGGAAGAAAGTTTATCGCCTACTACATTTTCGCTGTTGATTTTCGAATCAGGCATGGCGCTTTAATGTATTACTTCTTTACTACTGTATTCGCGACGCTTCTTGGCGATAGTTTTCACGTACAAGTATACCATTGAATATATTTGCGAAATTACGTCATTGTACTACAAATAGTTAAGGAAAAATTATGTTATACACACTGAGAAACGTGAAAAACTGCATCATACATTATGGTTAAATGTATCGTTACTAACCCGCTGAACAGATTTTGACGAAATTTGGTAAGACGATAGCCTGAATCCTGAGGAAGAACATAGGCTATTTTATAAAGCGTGTAGTACAAGATACTTATTGAATTGAAGAATGTTACGAAAATTAAGGAAAAATATTTGCTATTTTGAAAAACTATTTACTGTTTTTGACGTCTGAAATTTATCATATTTACGATAATGCTTTTGTTACTTGATACGTGCAGCGCGAGACGCTTTAATGTAATGAAAATAATGCTTATACTATACAGCTGACGCATCTTGCTTTGGGACAACTTGGGATAGGGAGAGAGCGGGGAGCACATCATAAGCTGCGCTCACCTCAACAGGCAGACATGTGAGGGCAGCTGATGTTATTGCACGTACAGTTCCTTACTTACCGTCACTCATCATAACAAAACTACTGACATGAGAGTGCAGACATTGGAAAGAGCCGAGAGGCCATACAGATTGGAAAACAAGACAGGAATTTCAATGGGAAAGAGGAGGACGTGAAATCGAATGACATCTGGATTACAATGCTGAAGAATAAGAAGAATAAGTGTACCAGTATTCCACCATGGGATGATAGCAACAGCGGAAGACGGCCGTCGACAATGGCCAATCGCGCTCGAATATTCAAAACATGTAACGTCACCTCACTGCGCGGATGCACGCGTAAACGGAATTTTGCTGCAGTCAGAAACAAACCAGGGAGTGAATCGGACACTCAAAGAAGCTACGATCTCCCTTGGAAATATCCTCCGCGGATGGGGACGTAACATTGGGTTCAATTGTGAAATCCAATCGACCACAGCATAATATACCGGAACATTTTATTAACTGTGATATTTTCGACAGTGAAAGTTTTCATTTTACAACATACAGGTTCATAATAAATTCCAAAAGTGTCGTAAAACAAGACTTAAACTATTACCATTCGATAGTTTTCCAATCATTAACAGTACATACCTATAGGAATAACTTTATATTGGCATGCTGGTAAGGTCATGCAGTCACTGATCCAAGCGAGTACGACCAATTAACGTGAGTTCAACTACTAATAAAATATAATGAAATTTTACTCTGCAGTGGAACGCGCGCTGATACGAAACCTACAGGGAGATTAAAATTGTCTGTCCGACCGTGACTCGAGTTCGAGAACTTTGCCTTCCCTGGGCAAGTGCTCTACCGACTGAGCTACCGAAGTACGATTCACGACCAGTTCTCACAGCATAACTTCTGCCAGTACCTCATCGCCTACCTTACAAACTTCACTGAAGCTCTACTGCAAAACGTCAAAAATTAGCACTCCCGGGGAGATTCTGTGAAGTTTTGAAACTAGGAGGTAATGTACTGGCAGAGGTGAAGCTGTGAGGACGCTTGCGTAGCTCAGTCGGAGAGTCTGGTTTTAGTGGACACCTGGAGAGGACGGGCCGTACTTTCGTCTGTGGAGCGTGTGAGCTCGTGTGAGTTTCCGTTACGACTTAGCCTGAGCTCGGTCTTCGCGCCCTGAGATCATGTCAAATAAATTCAGTTAATCGGCATTACGTTTCAACTTTTGCCCGGAATATACACGATCGGAAACTATTAGATATGCAAGGTTTCCTCCGTGAGGAGGGGAAGATCCTGCTATCGGAACTTCTGAGTATTCACCTCTCGATTCTCACTAACATTGTTTACGTTAAAGTGATCGATGACGATGCGTGCGAGCGCGTTTTAAACGGGATCAAACAGGGACTCCGCTTCCGCCACGCTGACGGTAACGTCATAGCGGCTTTCCGGCCATACGGTGCTGTTCATGATCATAAGGCCGAACTCTGGGCCCCCTTCCGCACATATCCTGTCGATCACAATTGATCTACGCAGTCATATTTCGTCTTATCTAACCATCAGCGGATGTCGAGCCGTAATCATGTGCGACGGACAGGCGCGTACTATTTCTGGGTGTGGGAAAGAATGCTACATCAGATCTGAATGTCTTCAGCGATGGATAACGCACCTACCAACTGGAGGAGAGGTACTTCCCCCATCGTCTACGATGGTTCTGCTCACATATGCGACGGCACTTAAGTCTCTGGCAGCTACCCGGCGGCTCTCGGAATCACGTGACCAGCTGATGGATAGTGTTCCGATCCTTCCTGAACCGGTTGTGGACGAGGTGACCGACGATGTGATTTCAGCCATGGCCTTAGTTCCGGTAGTTGTTCCGGCTGCGCCCGTATTCGGACACGGAAGGCCGATTGCATAAACAACAATCCCCTAAACGTCGCAAAAGGAAGCTCCATACGATATCGGAATGAGACTCTTCTCCCTGCCCAGGTGACACACTACCTGTTGAGCCAATCGACGTTTCGGCGTCTGAGAGCGTGGGTGACGGCTTCGCCAGTGCGTCTGTGGAACGGTGACCCTCATTGGCTCACACATCGACGGAACGGAGTCCCTACCGAAGAAGGAACGATACCAGTTGATGTGGTGGTGTTGGCAGGCGTTATACATATGAATAGCACGGCGGCGGCGGCGGCGGCACCGATGGCGTAGACGACGATTTTGAAGAAACAGCAGATTCCGTACAGGAGTATCCACCATCAGGGTAGACGACTTGCTGATGTCAGCTTCTGCACCGTGCGCAGATAGCCGACACCGCCTGCCGTAGGGTGGCCCCGTATCTTCACATCCGTGACCTGCGTCCACCATCCCGGTAGGGCGCAGCTCCACCCACACACTGAATATCAATGTCAACGGCGTTGAGGAGCTCGCCGAGATCAATCTTCTGAAAGTAATGAAACCGCCATCGGAACTAGACATTGCACTGTTACAGGAGGTGCATTTAGCAGCGCTACCACGGATAGTTGGATATGACTTCTGTGCCTCTCATGGCTATCAACTTGGCGGTGAATGTACGAGAAGGCTTAGTGGTCGATGACATCATGAGTCTCCCTTCTGCTAGGGTTATGGCTTTTACGATTCACTCCAGGTGTGTCATTAACGTCCATGTACCTTCTGGTACCAGGCGTCGGTGTGAAATGGCATAATTTTAAGCGGAGGAGATTGTCCCATTGTTCTTCGGTCGACATGAACGTCTTCTCTTTGGAGGGAACTTTAACTACATAATCTGTCGAAAAGATCAATACCCTAATCTTAAAACGTGCCAGGATCTGCATATCATTGTTCATGACTGCCCTACTGGATACTTGGGAGGCACGGCGCACAGGCGACCAGGGATTCACGTTTCACACGAGCCTTCCGCCAAGTCGGTTGGGCAGCATTTATGTTTCCCGTGGGCTGGTCGATGCGGTGCGTCGATGTAGAGCGTTGGTAACTGGTGTTCTCTGACCACTGCATGTACAAGTGTAAATTGCTCCTTCTCGCCAGGAGGTTTGAAGGAATCGGATGCGATGGAAAGATAATACTCAGCATCTTTAGAATCTCGATTATCACCAATGTATCACTGAAACGTTGGCAAGGTGCGAACAGCGTCTCTGATCCTATGTATCAGTGGTGGGATGGTATCGGGTATATGCCAAACCGATGCTCCATCACATACTCATCACTTACAGTAGGGAGATGGCCGCTGGGCACAGGCACACTACAGACTTCTACTTCAACGCTCTCTGCAACTTTGACGGCCACTCGGTGACCAAAATGGTACTGAAAGAGAGGATAACAGACTAAAGGCCGAAACACTAAATGTATTTTTCAAAGCTGTTTCACAGAGGACTGCACTTTAGTTCCTTCTGTAGATTGTCGCATAGATGACAAATGGTAGATATCGAAATAGACGACAGAGGGATAGAAAAACAATTAAAAAGAGGAAAGGCCGCTGGACCTGATGGGATATCAGTTCGATTTTACACAGAGTACGCGAAGGAACTTACCCCCCTTCTTGCAGCGGTGTACCGTAGGTCGCTAGAAGAGCGTAGCGTTCCAAAAGATTGGAAAAGGGCAAAGGTCATGTCCGTTTTCAAGAAGGAGCGTCGAATAGATGTGCAGAACTATAGACCTATATCTCCAACGTCGATCAGTTGTAGAATTTTGGAACACTTATTATGTTCGAGTACAATGACTTTCCTGGAGACTAGAAATCTACTCTGTAGGAATCAGCATGGGTTTCGAAAAAGACGATCGTGTGAAACCCAGCTCGCGCTATTCGTCCACGAGACTCAGAGGTGCCATAGACACGGGTTCCCAGGTAGATAATGTATTTCTTGACTTCCACAAGGCGTTTGATACAGTTACCCACAGCCTTTTAATGAACAAAGTAAGAGCATACGGACTATCAGCCCAATTGTGTGATTGGATTGAAGAGTTCCTAGATAACAGAAAGCAGCATGTCATTCTGAATGGAGAGAAGTCTTACGAAGTAAGTGTAACTTCAGGTGTGCCGCAGGGGAGTGTCATAGGACCATTGCTATTCACAATATATAAAAATTACCTTGTGGACAACATCAGAAGTTCACTGAGGCTTTTTGCGGATGATGCTGTAGTATATCAAGAGATTGTAACAATGGAAATTGTACTGAAATGCAGGAGGATCTGCAACGAATTGACGCATGGTGCAGGAAATGGCAATTGAATCTCAATGTAAACATGTATACTGTGCTGCGAATACATAGAAAGAAAGATCCTTTATCATTTAGCTACAATATAGCAGGTCAGCAACTGGAAGAATTCCATAAATTATCTGGGAGTAGGCATTAGGAGTGATTTAAAATGGAATGACAATATAAAATTAATCGCCGGTAAAGTAGATGCCAGACTGAGATACATTGGAAGAATCATAAGAAAATGCAGTCCGAAAACAAAGGAAGCATGTTGCAGTACACTTATTCGCCCATTGCTTGAGTACTGCTCACCGGTGTGGGATCGGTACCAGATAGGGCTGATAGAAGAGATAGAGAAGATCCAACGGAGAGCAGCACGCTTCGTTACAGGATCATTTAGTAATCGCGAAAACGTTACGAAGATGAACTCCAGTGAAATACTCTGCAAGAGAGACGCACCGTCAAACAGAATATTGTCCCCTCCTGCATATATCTCGCGAAGAGACCATGAAGATAAAATCAGAGGGATTAGAGCCCACCCAGAGTGATACTCACAATCTTTCTTTCCACAAACAATACGAGACTGGAATAAAAGAGAGAACCGATAGAGGTAGTCATGGTACCCCCCGCCACACACCGTGAGATGGCTTGCGAAGTATGGATGTAGATGTAGACCTTCACCGGAAGTGCAAACTGAATTCAGCATGATTAAGCCGAAGCTACTGACAATCAATAGCCAGATACCACAGCAGACTAGAGAATCCCTCCATGCATCATACTGTGCACGATCGCAGACACCGCAGACAAAATTTAAGTTACCGAACTCATAGATCACCGTGCACAGCCACACGGACATAATTCATATCTTTATCGAACATTATCGTCGAGACTACCCTGCCGATGATGGGGCTGTCCTGAACTTCGATTCCACACAGAGGTGCGCTGTGCAAGTCGCAAGGGATGGACAGACACTCTACTGAATTTTACCGATTGTTTTGGGTCACATGTCTACATGATGGGCGGAGATGTTCAATGAAACGTTCACGTCTGCAGCTGCACATCCGTAAGCTTTTGTCGATGGCATTTTTGTTCCAGTTCATAAATCGACACCTGGAATTACTACTGCCCAGTGCCACCCTGTCACCTTATTAAACACTGCTTACAAGATTTTTGCGCGGCTATTGACGGCGCGCTGCAGACCCCTCTTATTACGTGTCCTCTCCATCGAACAAACGAGGCCAGTTGACACAGTTAACGTCCAGACAACCACCAGAGACTGTCGTGACGCGACTGCAATGGCAGGGGCGTGTAGACTTCGTGCAGCGATGGTAGCCGTAGATTTTGACAGCGCGTTTGACAGGGTGCGCCATGTATGTCTCAGAACGGATGGGCTTCTCTGGCCCCTCCATCAGCATCCTTCGGCGGCTGTAGCAGCGCGCGTTTGTTGGTCCAGGTTGATGGGCTTGTGGCGGGTCCGACACCGATTCTACGGTCGGTGTCCAAGGCTGCCCCCTACCCAAGTGCCGTTTGGCAGTGACGCTGAAGACGCTCATTAGCCTGCTGACGACGCTGATGTCTGGACTCTCCTTACGCCGTTACAACTTCCGATGTCGCAGATACGCATATGACCAACTGTTGCTGGTTCGTTCTCGGGAGGAGGTCGCACAGATCCTCGACACCATTACGGCTCATGGGAGGGTCGCTGGAAGTGTGATAAACCTGCGCAAATCCATGGCACTGTTTATCGGTCGCGGGCTACCTCCCGAAGATCTAGTGCCCCTGCCCTGTGTCCAACGTCTCCGCTATCTTGGGATCACCTTTACATCATCAACGCACCGTGCAGCGGTATTCAACTTTCGTCGAGTTTTGAGACTTACCTGCAGGGTGATAAGTCACATTTCCCAACGCCGCCTTGATCTTTTGCAGTATTCTGTCCAATGAATTCCTATGTGGCATCTGGAATGGTTCCTACTGCGCAGGTACGCGATTACGATAGGACTTTGTGACACACTTACTCGCCCCTCGCGTGCAGGAGGCTTGGTTTTATGATCGTACGCTATCGTGCGGCGGCACTTTAGATGGCCGCGATTTATAAACAATGGTGCAGTGTCGAGGCCTCCATTACGCACCATTTACTTGCCGTCCTTGTGCCATTGCCCTCTACCCACCGGTCCCGGTCGGCAGGAACGAGCCCGCCTTTGCACATATAATGGAGTTCATGTATCTTTTGTTGTGGGCCTCAATAAACTTGAAGAACGACATTTCTCCTCCAGATTGCGTGCAAAGATTTTATAAATTTATTTTTGATACTACCAATTACGACCAAAGCGATTTTTAAGTTAATGATGACGATGTAGCTACATATGTTATTAGAGACACACTTGAGAATGGAAAATGTCCGAAACCGCTAGCGTGAAAAATAAAAAAAGTTTGTACACAGTCTGGTGGAAAAATGTTTTTCAAAAAATCATACACATGTTTTTGAGGCTCCTCTGAAACCATGGGAATTTCGAAAGGCAATGACTTCCTTTTCCCATTTTCCCATGCTCACGAAATTACCTTGTGTGATGCCCAGCTTCTGTCCTGGTCACCAAGCCTTATACCAAAGTATGTGTAGTAGAAATTTTTCACGAACTATTAATGTCCTGTCTCTTTCTAGCAAATATAGAGATACCACGACCATAAGAGAATATGTCTGGATTATTCAAACACTTGGCCGCAGCTCATTTCCTTCAAAACTACATTTAACAGGTTGAATATAGCATCACCACACTATAGCATGTCAACAATTCTTGGTTGGTTGATGTGGGGGAGGCAGGGGGGAGGTGACGAAACGGCGAGGTCGTCGATCCCATCGGCATTTGCCTGATGTGATTTAGGGAAACCATGGAACCTAAATCAGGATGGCCCTACGGGGGTTTGAACCGTCGTCCTCCCGAACGCGAGTCCAGTGTGCTAACCACTGCGCCAACACTCGCCGTGTCAACAATGAACTAAAGTTTCCTACCTTACAGCCAGATGGAAGTGAAGAATGTTGATAACTACTCCAGCCTAGTAAAATAAAATACCCTTACTTGCAATAAAATTTCTCTCTGTGGAATTCATGTTTAAATGAATAATTTGTTTACTTGATTTGTGAAAAAACTGTGCGTGGTTTAAAAAAAACTATTATAAGATCTGAAGTCCGCGCAAAAACATACGCCTTGAATAGCAAAAATAGCGCAAACATTAAAAAATCATGTTGTATAGTGTTATCTTTTGATTACGCTATTAGTAATCACTCAATGGATAAAGTAACAACCGTAAAATATATGTTAGTAAGCGAAATGCGAACATGGTAATTTAAAATAAAACTATCATACAAAACCTTTGCAGCCGGCCGCTGTGAGTGAGCGGTTCTAGGCGCTTCAGTCTGGAACCGCGCGACCGCTACGCTCGCAGGTTCGAATTGTACATCGGGCATGGATGTGTGTGATGTCCTTAGGTTACTTAGGTTTAAGTAGTTCTAAATTCTAGGGGACTGATGACCTCAGATGTTAAGGCCCATAGTGCTCAGAGCCATTTGAACCAAAACCTTTGTAGGAATAGCTGATGTCAGAGTCAGGTTTACTGAGAGAAATTTAAGGATATGCGGTTCACCCACAAAATGGTTGAGTTACAAAATCCACGTTCCACCGATTCTTGAATATTTCTCGACAGTCTTGGACGCTGATGTCAGATGTAAATCAGTAACAGAACTTGTAATGAAAATACAGAATAACAGTAACATGTTTCGTCATACATTCGTTTAATAAGCACGAGGACGTTATGTGGGTGCCCATCAAAGTCCAGTGACAGACTATTATTAAGAGAAGAGACGATCACTATAATGAAATTATTTCACTGTTAAAATTCCGATGGTGACCCTTCCACGAAGAGTCAGAAAACATGTAACTTCTTTCCACGTCCATCTTGTGAAATGATCATGACGGTAAAATTGAGACGTTTGAGTTTCTTCCTGTTCCCGTTCTGCGGTTGGAATAGGAAAGGGTGGAAACTGGAAAGAGCCGAAGTTTCTTTCACCACGTACTGTTAGGAAGTTTGCGGAGTATACTTGCAGGTGTAAACGCACATCCCGCTAACCTGAAACGACTGCAATTAAATACGGAAGACGTAAATTCGTATGGCCGTATTGTTCGCTCATTCCGAGAGTATGGTCGATGTTCTGGCGAAACCACAAGCGCCGGAACGAAGACGAAAACCGAGCTGTCGCAACATGTAAAGGTGCATACTTCTAACAAATGAAGACAGACAATTGTACACGGTTCAGTTACATTAATGTTGTTATTTGTTTTGTTTTAGGGTGCAAAAGGTCATATACGGCCATGTCACAACCGTAGAACACGAAGATTAAGTGACTGCACGTTAAGCCGAAAGACAGCTAAAAACAGGGACGTGGAGAAAGGTCCATAAAATACGCTATAGGCACAACGGAGGTCCCGAACTAAAGATGAAATGCCCTTCGCCATATTGGGGAGAGCTGTATGTGCGAAATGACGGAAAACTGTTGGGCAAACGTCGGCGCAAGTGAACCAAGGGAGTGCCAACAGTGTCTCCTCAGTGACCGTTCTGCGACCGTTGCTGCGTATGTGCTTCCACAGCAGACGTTTGGCTCATGCACTCATGCTGACCTCTGATCATCGGCGATGAAGTCTGGAATTTTCACGCCAGTACCGCAATCAGACGTCCACTGAGTGGCGAAAGCTGTCGTTTACAGATGAATCGCCTCTTATGCTCCATCGGACAGATGTCTGTTAGTATATACAGCATGAAACATCTGAAAGCAAATGCACCTCCATATTCATTATGGTCTAAGGAATATTTTCATGGCAATCCCTGGATGATATCGTCCTTCTGGAAGGAACAATGGATCAACACAAGTATGTATCTACCGTTTAAAACCATGTCCCGTACATGCAGTTTGTATTTTCTCGGCACGATAGCGTGTAGCAACATATTAGACAGCTCGCAGGCTATGTGAGCTGTTCAAAAGAGCGCCAGGATGAATTTACCGTACTACCTGGCTATCTAAAATCCCAGATATAAGCTTCTTGTTCTGCCTTACGGCACGTCTTCTGATGGGGGAAGCCGTGTCAGAGAGATCCACCGCATGAACGTCTAGGGAAGTGATTCCAGTGGTGGTTTCCCGTTGCGTTCCACTGATGATGATGAAATGGTAATGAGGACAACACAACACCCAGTCCCTGAGCGGAGAAAATCTCTGAACCAGCCGGGAATTGAACCTGGGCCCCTTGGCGTGACAGACCGCCGCGCTGACCACTCAGCTATCGGGGCGGACTCCCGGATATAAAGTCAATCGAGAATCTGTGGGACCACCTGGATGAGGCTCTTTGCGCCGGGGATCCTCAACCAGGGGATCTAAAAAGCAGCTGCCGGCCGCGGTGGTCTCGCGGTTCTAGGCGCGCACTCCGGAACCGTGCGACTGCTACGGTCGCAGGTTCGAATCCTGCCTCGGGCATGGATGTGTGTAATGTCCTTAGGTTAGTTAGGTTTAAGTAGTTCTAAGTTCTGATGACCACAGCAGTTGTCCCCTAGTGCTCAGAGCCATTTGAACCATTTTTTCTAAAAAGCACCTGGCCCCAGCACTGGAGACGGCACGGCTCCGCACCCCTACCGTTACCTTCCAGAACATCACTGGCTCTCTTCCTGCAGGTCTCTCAGCCGTCCGCGCTGCAAACGGTGGTTGTTCAGAATTTTTAAGGGTGGTGACGTTAATGTGACTGAACAGGATATTTACCACTGACATTGTCACAAATCAAAATATTATACCGACCCCACAGGGACGGGAAAAGCTAAAGAAGAACAGGAAGAATTAATTTTTGGACTTTTAGCAGGTACATGTTTCTGTTAGTACATGTTGAAATACCCAAGCCACAGTACCGTCGCCTGCCGCTAGACGAGTCAGAACAAAGTGACACAGCCCACTGATGAAGGGGAGTATCGTGCAGTAGTTATTTTTCTGGATCTGAAATGGAACAATGTGGCAACAGTCCATGCGGAGCTAGTGGAACAATGAACTATCGTATGACGCAGTGGGAAGGTGGCCCACACACTACCAGTATGGCTAAACAAGCCAGAATAGTGAAGAAAAAGTGGCGGACCTTCTCTTGTGAAGAACTGAGAGTCATAATAGAAGGCCCTGGTGCCCGGCATATCACAGTCGGGACAATAGTGCAAAAGTGAAAATTTGTCATGGATAATTTTTTCAAAATGTTTCACGACATTTTGAAAGTGACGAAGGTTCCCTTATTGTCCGTTCCGCACTGCTCATACTCATTCAAAATTCCCTCCCAACACAGCCAGCTGGCCACTGTGGCCGAGCGGTTCTAGGCGCTTCAGTCCGGAACCGCGTTGGTCGCACGTTCGAATCCTTCCTCGGGCATAGATGTGTGTGATGTCCTTAGGTTCGTTAGGTTTAAGTAGTTCTAAGTGTAGGGGACTGATGACCTCAGATGTTGTCCCATAATGATTAGAGCCATTTGAACCATTTTAAACCGAGCCAGCAGCGAAAATGTTGCAACTGTGTCCGGCCAATCCGTGTGACTTCTGTAGCCACATAATCACCACGGTACGAGTGATGGTTTCATAACTATAAACTGAGCAAAGGAGCAAAGCAAGGAGTGGAAACATGTCGATCCACTATTACTGAAAATGGCGAAGATCCAACTGTCGCCCGGCAAGGTGATGCTGATTGCTTTCAGGACAGCCGCGGCGTGGTGCTAAGATATTATCCTAAACAGCAAATTGTCACTGAAGCATACTACAGAAATCTCTGATGAGATTAGGCGAGACTGTAAAAAAGAATCGTCAAGCGAAGCTGCTCAAAGGGGCGGTTTTTGCTCCACGACAACGGACCAGCTCAGTCGGCACGGGACACAGCCACACATGCTGCTTCTTTAGGTTATGAAATTTTCGGCTACCGCCTCCCGCCGCTCCCGTATTCCCCTGTCATGTCGTTCAGTAAGTTCTTCCTCCTTTCACCGCTGGGGGAACAAATGAGTGTTGGGCATTACCAGAACGTCAACGAGATTATTTTTGAGACTGGTCATTTCGTCAACAACGAAAATGCGGACTTCTACACTACAATCAAGATCTCCGCCAGGCCATCGATCGATGAAACAAAAAAAGTATCTCATTGGAGAGTGAATATTGATGGAATTGTCATGGATGCAGCTTAATTTTTTTCATGGTGATAACTAAAATTGTGTACTATCTCTCTTTCACGACTAAGTCGTGAAGGGTTACCAGGAAGTGATCTGAGGTTTTCCCGGCATACAGAAATCTTGAAAATTTCTCTGGTATTCAGCCAGGTAGAGCCGTCGAAAAGGCTCGATATTTCGGAAAGCCGACTTCTTGCCATCTTCAGGCCTTCATCTTCAGCCTGAAGAAGGCAAGAAGTCGGCTTGCCGAAATATCGCACCTTTTCGACGACGCTACCTGGCTGAATTGACAAGAAATTTTCAAGGTTACCAGGAAAGTAAAAAATATCGTTCAAGTACAAATATTAATAAGCCTTGTAACGTACATAAAGAAATAAAACACTAGTCGTTTTCGCCAGTTCCGTATTAAGAAGTCACTGATCTCATGCTCACTGACTCCAAATTGGACGCAGTGAGACACCACATGTAAGCAAATAGACCCAAACGCAATACACAGAGGCCGTCAATAGTGAAGTGTAGGAGGGTTCCAGCCAGCAGCAGAGTTCCACCCTGATGTACATCGAAACCTGTGTCTCGGATGGATGGATGGATGGATGGATATGGTGTTACGGGCGTGTGTCTCAGAAGATTACCAGCCGACAGCAAAAACTATTTGAGTGAGAAAACGTAATACACAGTTAGGCTTGTACTCTAAAAAGGACTTTTAAAACTAGCCTGAGTGTTTTGCTAGACTATGTTTAGTGGTTTCCTTTGTACATTTGCCTGTCTGTACCTACAGCTGGTTGTCACTTCCTTTGTGCCGTGTAACTGAATGTAAGCAATAATAACTGGCCCCTCTAATGAGTCATGGTTTGTCAATGGTCTTTCGCCTTCAATGTGCCTACCCTAATCATAACAGACCTACAACCTAGTGTGGCCATTTTTGCTGGTAAATGGTTGGAGTGTCTGGTGACAGCTGAGGTTACAAGCCTCGTCTGCGTTTTACACTTACGTTAAGTGGGTCTTGAGAGTCAAATTAGAAACTAGTGTCTCTGATCTTCGGCATGATCACGTGAACAACCGGGAAAGAAGACCAAAACCCAACCCTGATTCTATTTCCATATGAACTCTATGTCTACCTCCTTAGCCGGAAATCTGAGTTATTTTATACTGCCTCCAACCACATAGACCTAAAAAACCTCAGCTTGATCTCCGGCGCCGTCTCATCCCCGTCGTAGCCGCTTGCGTGCCAGATATGGATGAGCAGTTCCACGTCGCCTCCAGTCAGATTGTGAGATTCAAGTCAGTATCTTGCGATCGATGTCGGGTTACGACGTCTCGTATCAAGAGACCGTTATTATTCTGAGCCACTTGCTTTTTCGTGTGGCCGCGACTGTTGTTGTTGTCTTCAGTCCTGCGACTGGTTTGATGCAGCTCTCCATGCTACTCTATCCTGTGCAAGCTGCTTCATCTCCCAGTACCTACTGCAACCTACATCCTTCTGAATCTGCTTAGTGTACTCATCTCTCGGTCTCCCTCTACGATTTTTACCCTCCACGCTGCCCTCCAATGCTAAATTTGTGATCCCTTGATGCCTCAAAACATGTCCTACCAACCGATCCCTTCTTCTAGTCAAGTTGTGCCACAAACTTCTCTTCTCCCCAATCCTATTCAATACCTCCTCATTAGTTACGTGCTCTATCCACCTTATCTTCAGTATTCTTCTGTAGCACCACATTTCGAAAGCTTCTATTCTCTTCTTGTCCAAACTAGTTATCGTCCATGTTTCACTTCCATACATGGCTACACTCCAAACAAATACTTTCAGAAACGACTTCCTGATACATAAATCTATATTCGATGTTAACAAATTTCTCTTCTTCAGAAACGCTTTCCTTGCCATTGCCAGTCTACATTTTATATCCTCTCTACTTCGACCATCATCAGTTATTTTACTTCCTAAATAGCAAAACTCCTTTACTACTTTAAGTGTCTCATTTCCTAATCTAATTCCCTCAGCATCACCCGATTTAATTTGACTACATTCCATTATCCTCGTTTTGCTTTTGTTAATGTTCATCTTATATCCTCCTTTCAAGACACTGTCCATTCCGTTCAACTGCTCTTCCAAGTCCTTTGCCGTCTCTGACAGAATTACAATGTCATCGGCGAACCTCAAAGTTTTTACTTCGTCTCCATGAATTTTAATACCTACTCCAAATTTTTCTTTTGTTTCCTTTACTGCTTGCTCAATATACAGATTGAATAACATCGGGGAGAGGCTACAACCCTGTCTCACTCCTTTCCCAACCATTCCATTATCCTCGTTTTGCTTTTGTTAATGTTCATCTTATATCCTCCTTTCAAGACACTGTCCATTCCGTTCAACTGCTCTTCCAAGTCCTTTACCTAAACAAAGTCATGAAGCCTACTGACAGCATCGTGAGAGCTCCGAACAGTGACGTAAGGAGTAGTGATGTGACGAATGTGGAGCATTCAGCGACGACGTGATAAAACAAGGAGCAGTGCCGCCCTTGGAGTTCCTTCCGGAGAGCGATGCCTGAGCGCCACTCGTGCGGAATGGAGGGAACCACGCTGGTGGCTTTGTCGGGGTGCTTTCCCACAAGGCCGCCCGACGGGCAATTTCTGCCCCAAGGTCTGCCGTAACGGGACGCGAGCTGCGCACAATAGGCGCACACGTTACACAACGCAGCCAGCGCCAGACTGCTTCCAGATGCCGACTTGCCCGCTGCCTGACGGTCAGCTGAGTTCCGTGGAAGCGACGCTCGTTAGTCTTTTCAGCGGAACACATTACAGGGATGCTCATTCATACAGCGGATGGAGTTGATGGAACGTAAAATATCTTTCGGATGGCAAAAGCAAGTGTTTAAGCAAGTACGAAGGCTGTGGTGTTGGAACTTAAGTGTGATTGTTTAAAGTTTAGAAGAACCGTTCGAGAGAAAATGGGATTTATTTTTTTGTTTAAGTCACTTGCAGCATTAAATTATAGACGGCAGGGAGTGGGGAACACATAGCGAAGTGGCGCAGTGGTTAGCACACTGGACTCGCATTCGGGAGGACGACGTTTCAATCCCGCGTCTAGCCATCCTAAGTTAGGTGTCTCGTGATTTCCCTAAATAGCTTCAGGTAAATACCGGGATGGTTCCTTTGAAAGGACACCACCGACTTCCTTCCCGCCGGCCGGTGTGGCCGAGCGGTTCTAGGCACTTCAGTCTGATACCGCGCTATCGCTACGGTCACAGGTTCGAATCCTGCCTTGGGCATGGATGTATGTGATGTCCCTAGGTTAGTTAGGTTTAAGTAGTTCTATGTCCTAGGGAACTGATGACCTCAAATGTTAAGTCCCATAGTTCTCAGAACCACTTCCTTCCCATCCTTCCCTAATCCGATGGGACCGATGACCTCTCTGTTTGTTCCCCTCCCCAAATCAACCAACCTCACGGGGTAGCATTCGATTGTATGACCTAAACGTTTACTGCATTTAGCGAGCGGAGCATTACGGAATTAGAGAAGACATGGACAGCGGTTCATTCATATCTAGGAAATAGTGAGTAGAAAGTGCTCCTTCAGCGTAAACGAAACGGGAACAGAGTTGAATCTTTCTGGGGTCCTAGAAAGTTTGAGGTATCGCAGGGTTCTGTTCTGACTACGTTGCAATGCAGAGGTGAGAACACATAAGTAGGTGGAAACGGTACATTGAAGGACTCAATGAGAGGGAGTCGATATGGAAGAGATAGGGGATGCAGTACGAGAATTTAAAGGAACTTTGCAGGACTTGAGATCACTTAACGGATAGACAACATTCTTTCGGAGTTTATAAAGTGACTGCGAGAAGTGGCAGCCAATGTAATATTCAAGTTCGTGTGTGAACGGCGGCACACTGTCAGACTTTCGAACAAATATGATCCAGAAAATCCCGAAATAGCAAGTAAGTGTGAGAACTATCGCACAGTCAGCTTAACAACTCAAGCACGCAATTTCCTAATAAGAATAATATAAAAAAGAACAGAAAAGAAAACTGAGCATTTGTTAGATGACGATCAATTTGGCTTTAGAAAAAACACAGGCACCAAAGAGGCAGTTCTGGCGTTGCAGTTGATAATGGAAGCAAGAATGAACAAAAATCAAGACACGTATGTTGAATCTGTCAACCCAGAAAAAACGTTCGACCATATAACATGGTCCAAGATGTTCGAAATTCTGAAATTATGTGGGTAAGCTATGGCGAAAGATGGGTAACATACAATGAAGAGCCAAAGAAACTGCCTAATATCGTGTAGGGCCCCCGCGAACACGCAGAAGTACTGTACAGTGGCACGAACTCGGCTAATGTCTGAAGTAGTGCTGGAGGGAATTGACACCATGAATCCTGCAGAGCTGTCCATAAATCAATAAGAGTACGACTGGGTGTGGTATCTCTTATGAACAGTACGTTGCAAGGCATCCCACATATGATCAATTATGTTCATGTCTGGGGAGTTTGTTGACCAGCGGAAGTGTTCAAACTCAGAAGAGTGCTTCTGGACCCACTCTCTAGTAATTGTGGACTTGTGGGGTGTCGCATTGTCCTGCCAGAATTGCCATTGTCCGAAGGAATGCACAGTGGACATGAATGGATGAAGGCAATCAGACATGATGCTTACGTACGTGTCACCTGTCAGAGTCTTATCTAGGCGTGTCAGGAGTCCCATATCACTCCAACTGCACACGCCCCACACCACTACAGAGCCTCCACGTGCTTGAACAGTCCCCTGATGACATGCAAGGTCCGTGGATTCATGAAGTTTTCTCCACACCCGAACACGTCCATCCGCCCGATGCAATTTGAAACTAGACTCGTCCGACCAGGCAATATATTTCCAGTTATTAACAGTCCAATGTCGGTGTTGACTGGCCCAGAAAAGGCGTAAATCATTGAGTTGTGCAGTCATCAGGGGTACACGAGTGGACGTTCGCCTCCGAAAGCCTACATCGGTGATGTTTCATTGAATAGTTCGCACACTGACACTTGTTGATGGTCCATTACTGGAATCTGCAGCAATTTGCGAAAGGGTTGCACTTCGTAGATCCCATTCTTTTAGGATCTTTTCCAGCCGCAGCAATGTCAGAGATTTGATTTTTTATCGGATGCCTGATATTGACGGTACACTCGTGACGTGGTCGTACGGTAAAATCCCCACTTCATCGCTACCTCCTAGATGCTGTGACCCATCGCTAGTACGCCGACTGTAGCATCACGTTCAAACTCACTCACTTGGCAGCCTGCCATAGTAGCAGCAGTAACCGATCTAAGAACTGCGCCAGACACTTGTTGTCTTATATACAGGGTGTTTCAAAAATGACCGGTATATTTGAAACGGCAATAAAAACTAAACGAGCAGCGATAGAAATACACCGTTTGTTGCAATATGCTTGGGACAACAGTACATTTTCAGGCGGACAAACTTTCGAAATTACAGTAGTTACAATTTTCAACAACAGATGGCGCTGCAAGTGATGTGAAAGATATAGAAGACAACGCAGTCAGTGGGTGCGCCATTCTGTACGTCGTCTTTCTGCTGTAAGCGTGTGTTGTTCACAACGTGCAAGTGTGCTGTGGACAACATGGTTTATTCCTTAGAACAAAGGATTTTTCTGGTGTTGGAATTCCACCGCCTAGAACCCAGTGTTGTTGCAACAAGACGAAGTTTTCAACGGAGGTTTAATGTAACCAAAGGACCGAAAAGCTATACAATAAGGGACCTGTTTGAAAAATTTCAACGGACTGGGAACGTGACGGATGAACGTGCTGGAAAGGTAGGGCGACCGCGTACGGCAACCACAGAGGGCAACGAGCACCTAGTGCAACAGGTGATCCAACAGCGGCCTCAGTTTTCCGTTCGCCGTGTTGCAGCTGCGGTCCAAATGACGCCAACGTCCACGTATCGTCTCATGCGCCAGAGTTTACACCTCTATCCATACAAAATTCAAACACGGCAACTCCTCAGCGCCGCTACCATTGCTGCACGAGAGACATTCGCTAACGATATAGTGCACAGGATTGATGACGGCGATATGCATGTGGGCAGCATTTGGTTTACTGGCGAAGCTTATTTTTACCTGGACGGCTTCGTCAATAAGCAGAACTGGCGCATATGGGGAACCGAAAAGCCCCATGTTGCAGTCCCATCGTCCCTGCATCCTCAAAAAGTACTGGTCTGGGCCGCCATTTCTTCCAAAGGAATGATTGGCCCATTTTTCAGATCCGAAACGATTACTGCATCACGCTATCTGGACATTCTTCGTGAATTTGTGGCGGTACAAACTGCCTTAGACGACACTGCGAACACCTCGTGGTTTATGCAAGATGGTGCCCGGCCACATCGCAAGGCCGACGTCTTTAATTTCCTGAATGAATATTTCGATGATAGTGTGATTGCTTTGGGCTATCCGAAACATACAGGAGGCGGCGTGGATTGGCCTCCCTATTCGCCAGACATGAACCCCTGTGACTTCTTTCTGTGGGGACACTTGAAAGACCAGGTGTACCGCCAGAATCCAGAAACAACTGAACAGCTGAAGCAGTACATCTCATCTGCATGTGAAGCCATTCTGCTAGACACGTTGTCAAAGGTTTCGGGTAATTTCATTCAGAGACTACGCCATATTATTGCTACGCATGGTGGATATGTGGAAAATATCGTACTATAGAGTTTCCCAGACCGCAGCGCCATCTGTTGTTGACAATTGTAACTATTTTAATTTCGAAAGTTTGTCTGCCTGAAAATGTACTGTTGTCCCAAGCATATCGCAACAAGCGGTGTATTTCTATCGCTGCTCGTTTAGTTTTTATTGCCGTTTCAAATATACCGGTCATTTTTGAAACAGCCTGTAGGTGTTGCCGACCGTAGCGCCTCATTCTGCCTGTTTACATGTCTCTGTATTTGAACTGCATGCCTATAAAATGATTAAAATGGCTTTGAGCACTATGGGACTTAACATCTGTGGTCATCAGTCCCACATCCACGCCCGAGGCAGGATTCGAACCTGCGACCGTAGCAGTCGCGCGATTCGGACTGAGCGCCTGAACCGGTAGACCACCGCGGCCGGCTGCACGCCTATACCAGCATCTTTGGTGCTTCGGTGTACAATATGTTCAATAACCAAGAGGGAACAATAAAACAGATTAAAAAGTGTCTAAGACACGGATGCAGCCTTTTGTCCCTATGGTGCATAGAAGAAGCAATATCGGAAATATAGGTAAGGTTCGAGGATGGTTAAAACTCAGGGTTAAAGGATATCCGTGATTAAATTCGCTGATGACATTGCGATCCTCAGTGAAAGTGAAGAAGGTCTGCATGACGTGTTGAACGGAATGATCAATCTGCTGAGTACAGAATATGGATTGTGAGTAAATAGAAGAGAAACGAATGTAATGAAGAGTAGCGGTAACCAGACTCGCGATAAACGTAACGTTAAAACTCGGTACGACAAAGTAGACGAAGTTACGGATTTCTGATGCTCTGGAAACAAAATAGCACATGACGGGAGAAGTAAGGAGGACATAAAAAGTACACTAGCACTATCAAAATAAAGCATTCTTGCCCAAAAAGTTCCCCAGTATCAAATATCGCCCGTAATTAAAGGCTGAAATTTCTGAGAGTGGGTATTTGGAGCGTGGATTGTACGATAGTGAATCATAGACAGTGGGGAGGCAGGAACAGTAGAGAATTGGTACGTTTCAGTTGTGGTGGTGTAGAAGGATTTTGAAAATTAGTTGGAGTCATGAGGTAAAGAAGTTCTCCATAGAATCAATGAAGAATGAAACATATAAACATACGGGAAACACACGTCTTAAGACATCACGTAATAACTTCCATGGTACTAGAAGGTGGTGTAGAGGGTAAGAACGATAGGAGAAGACAGAGACTGGAATGCGCCTAAAAATGATCTAGAGTGCAAGTGCTGTTTTGAGATGAAGAGACTGGCACAAGAGAGAAATTCGTGGTGGGTCACATGACTAATGACGAAAAAAGAATTCACCGATGATATATCACTAAAAATGGCAGCTAAGTCTTTTTCTCTATTTGCGTGCAATGCCGAATAGTCAGTATTACAAAGCAGTATCCCCATAAACCCCTTTATACCCTGTAGTATATTGTAGCTATTGTCGCTGATGCAGCAGCTATATAGGGATCGAGGATCTGCCGTCAATGGAATCACCATGGTATGACAGTAGTAGATAAAACGCTACAACGACGACAGACGTAACGAGAGACCTCAGAACAATTCTAGAAATATGTTCAGTAAGAGAATAATGTCAATTACTTTACAAATACGTCAGAAAACGAGGCCTAGGTATCAGCTATTATATCAAGGCATTCGAGTTATTTATTTTGTATCTCTTTAGCTGGCATATGAATACTCGTGTACTGTCTGTGAGGCATTCCTACGGAGCATGCAGAAACGTTCGTTCGCCTCGGAGCCAGCACACAGGAACACATCTATATCTACACACATAATCCGTAGGTCACGTACGGTGCGTGGTGGTTGGTAATCTGTAACACTACTCGTTTGCTTTCCTGTTCCACTTTCTAACAGAGAGAGGGAAAGACGACTATCTGTGTGTCTTCGCATGAACCCTGATTTCTCGAATCTTATCCTCGTGGTCATTACACGAAATGTTTGGTAGAAGTAGTATAATTGTTCTGCAGTCACCTTCAAATACTGAGTCTCTAAATTTTCACATTGGTGTACCACGAAAATAACGTCGTCTTCCCTTCAGGGATTCCAAATTGAGGTACCGAAGTATCTCTGTAACACTTACGCATTGTTCCGACATATCGGTAACAAATCTAGCAGCCCAGCTCTTGAACGGCTTCGATGTCTTCCTTTAATCCGACCTGGTACGGGTGCCAAACATCCAGGCAGTACTCAAGAATATGTCGCACCATCGTCCAATACGCGATCTCCTTTACAGGTGAACCACTCTTTCCTAAAATTCTCTCAATAAACCGAAGCCGATCTTTCGCCTTCCCTATCACAATCCTGACATGCTCGTTCCATTCTATATTGTTTTGCAGTGTTATGCGCAGATATTTAAATGACGTGACTATGTCAAGCAAGACACTACTAACGCCATATCCAAAGATCATGGTTTTTTTTTCCTAGTCATCCGCAATAACTTACATTTTTCTACATTTAGAGATAGCTGGTGGTCATCATGAAAGTGTACAGTACCGCCCGACATTGAAAATAAGTACAACATTCATCGTTATTCTTGTCAGAACAACATATTTTTTGTAATAATAATTCAATTTCACTTAATACACCAAAGCCGGATACCAGTGTAGGAAAGAATGACAATTTATTTATTTAATTGATCAAATGTGCACTCCCACAAAACAGATCCCTACATCCAATTTGGTGAGATCTGCGAAATGAATGAATATATGGTCCTCTGCTAACCGCAGATAGTGAATGTGCAATATATGGTCATCTTTGAGACAGTCCTTTGGTCACCTTTGGGGAACCAAAGAGATGAAATTTACCTGAGCTTGGAGCGCCTGAAATGTGGCTGACCAATACGGTAGCATGGTGCTCCCCCACCTTGACGGAGGTGCCAGCTGACCTCAAGAACGGCCATGTTTCAACACTCTGGCGGTGGAACTTGTGTTGGTAAGACCTGTCTTAGGTGTGCTCCGTAAAGACAAAAGAGTGGAGAGAATGGTATGCATGTGGAATACTTAACAGTAGTTGGTAATAACAATTTCTCTATTTCAGGAACTTTTGTGGGGAGAATTAAATGTCAGGCAGGTAATATTAAGAGGATCGTAGTAATCTTCGGAAGTGACCAACGATCGCAATGAAACCACGTGTAGCAATATGTTGAAATACTTCCGAGTGCTTAAGTTAAGCTGAATTACTGGCGTTGGAAATATTTAAGAAATGGCGTGTGCAGGACTTGAAATTAGAGACGAGTACTTCCACGTGGTGAGTACTGTGTGAGTCTCAATCTGTGTATGAGACAAACGATAAAGAGAAGTACTCGTCCATGGTATCAGTTGAGGACTCGCGTGTGTGATGAATATGTTCTTAATATTACTTTGAGTGTTATGTTTCCGTGTGACACTTGATTCAAACTATAATACTCTGAGAGTAAAGCAAAGTGAGTCAGCTGTCTATCCAGCAACGCCACTTGGCTTGCATTGCACAGGAAGACGTGCATATATCCTCCAGAGTTCATAGTAGGAAAGAAAAGCTACTTAGTGGGGCAGTGTCGTGTGAAACTGGGATGAATACTAATTGAAGTGGGAAAGCTGAAAATGATATGATCATAACGGACTATTCCTTGTGTTGTATTCCATGTTGCCAGTGTGGTGTATTTCATGTAATTTAAGTATGTGTGGTATGCACGGGAGAGTAGCAAGATAGGTTCAGAGGTAGTGTGTTATGCATGTTCCTTTTGTACCGCTCGTTCTGGAGGAAATTTTCGTGATGATGAGTGTGAGTTGAAGTGTGAGATATAGCAGAAGATCCACCATCCTATCCAGAAAGTGCACTGTAGTGTTAAATAATTACGGGACCTTAAGATAGAGAATCACCAATGTAAAGCCATGCCCACTGGGCGGAGTTTCTCATGTGTAATTGTTGTAGAAAATGTAATGGTGTGTTTAGGTTATAGAATTTATCGGAATAAAAAAGATAGTGAAAAGAAAAAGATTGGTGGCCTTTTCCTCCGAATAGTATGTTGTCCTGATATCCAGAATTTATAATGTGTGCGCCATTCATATTCGGTGCGATAGCCACGTGTTGATCAAAGGCGTTGGGTAAGAAAGAAAATGTGGTATTGCCAGTGCGTAGTGAACAGTCAGAGTTGTGCAAATTACTAATAGATGTGCGTTATCCGTTTCCGTTGGTTAATACTCAAAACAGGAGAATAATTTGTAACTTAATTGTGAGTACTAGAGCTCATGTTACTCGATAAATAAGAATGAATCCACTCGCTTGGCAGACCACTCACCTTGCAGGCCTAATTGCTTGATTCCACAGTATGAGCAAGGCATGTGAGTGCCTCTCAATCATACCAATTTTGCCTAAATCCCTTTGTACCCTCCTACAATCACTTAACTTTGCCAACTTCCGTCGACCACAGCATCTTTAGCAAACAGCCACAAATTGCTGCCAACCCTGTATGCCGGATCATTTATGTATATAGGAAATAACAGCAGTCGTATCACACTTTCCTGGGGCACTCGTGACGATACACCATGTCTCAGATGACCACTCGTCGTCGAGGACAACATACTGGGTTCTATTACTTAAGAAGTCTCCGAGCCACACAAATATCTGGCAACCTATTTCAAAATGGTTCAAATGGCTCTAAGCACTATGGGACTTACCATCTGAGGTCGTCAGACTTAGAACTACTTAAACCTAACTAACCTAAGGACATCACACAGCCATGCTTTATACACTAGTTCTGCCTTATACATACAGAAGCCACCTGCGCTTTTTACCAGTCGCTCGAGACTTTGCGCTGGGCGAGAGATTCGCGATAAACGCAAGCTAAATAAATGGCCAATGCCGTAGTGTAGTCTTTGTAAAATCGAATTGGGATTCCATCCGGACCATTCCAGTTGTTTCCCGTATGTCGTCCATACCGTTCGATGGTTAAACGACGGTATGTTTGTACGATTCCCATGCGTGAACGATTTCTTAAACGCGAAATTTAAAACCTCGGTTTTCTTTTTGCTATCCTCAGCTGCCACACCTGACTGGTCAACGAGTGACTGGATGGGAAACTTAGACGGTCTTAGGGACCTTACATAGGACCAGAACTTTCTCGGGTTCTCGGCCGTATCTTTCGCTAAGGTATGACGGTGACGGTAGTTGTATGTTTCACACGTAGATCTTTTCACAGTCGCACAAATCTCTGCTAACCTTTTCCTGTCGTCATTTGCGCGTCCTCTTTTGAACCGAAAGTGCAACAGCCTTTTAACCTCAGAATTTGCCGAATTTCATTGTCAAAGCATGCTGGGCCTACGTTGTTCTTTATTCACTTACTAGGCACACGACTGACTGCGCGCCCCTCCCTGCTGCCGCATCAAAGTAAGACACAGCATTCGTGCACCAGACACTAACAGCATGGCTACCAGGAAGCGTCGCAAGGTCGGTGTAGATCCCTGTACTGCTGCAGACAAGCGTAAGAAGTGAAATGCGCGTGACAAACAGGCAGGCTTCTATTTACAAAATTGGTAAGGCTTTCCTGTCCACTTATTTTCAAATAGAGGTCTGTTCCTGCAACCTATTTCCTAACTCAAGGTACGCGAAATGGCTGCAACGACCTGCGCAGCCGAGTGAGCAGTATGTCAGCCCTTTCGTGCGTTCCTCACTCAGGGCCGTTGAACTTCTGCATGACATTGTAGTATGGTCCTCATGGACCCATGTGTTTTATATTCGCAACGCAAGCAGCAGTAGCACGCAACGGTAAACCAACGTCTCGAGACGCCGCTGTCGAATTCCGATAAGTGATTGTAGTCGTTTCTCCTTCTACCACAGCTTATAACACGATCTTCTCACAAACAAACAACATTAAAATGCCATTTTTGTACGTGAAATCTGCTGGGTAATCTTTCCTGATATGAGTGATTCAGCTGCCCCTACCGATTCGTTTTGTGCAATGTGCACTACAATGTATCAGGAACGGTATCTAGACAGACGACAGTCACGTAACTGATTTAAGGTCCCTCTCAGAAACTTGGGCAAGTGTTAGCAAACGGAATCATACTGTAAAAGAAGATGTAAGTGAGGGTTGTCCATGAGTTACACAATGCCGGCCGGGGTGGCCGAGCTGTTCTAGGCGCTACAGTCTGAAACCGCGCGATCGCTACGGTCGCAGTTTCGAATCCTGCCTTGGGCATGGATGTGTGTGCTGTCCTTAGGTTAGTTAGGTTTAAGTAGTTCTAAGTGCTAGGGGACTGATGGCCTCAGAAGTTAAGTCTCATACTGCTCAGAGCCATTTGAATTATTTGAAGTTACCCAGTATTTTTGTACCAAAATATGTCCACCATTCTTATCCAAGTGTCTCCAATCTTTCTTTGGTGTTTCCCATGTTGATGTCTCCTAATTTAGTTGTTTCTGATGGTGAAACGCACTTTATAAGACAATGTTTCTGTTCCATTTACAGAGGACTGACAATGCTGCAGAAAGTAGTGAGATAGAAGCCTGTTTAACTAGGAATGTCGATGTTTGGAATACTTCTTTCATCTTAAGCTATGGGAAAATATTGGACATAAATTACTGCAAAAGTAAGGAGCTTAAAATTTACTACGACTTACATACGTTGCCTGACAAAAGAATAATCGCTCAGAAGACACATACACACAATCAGTTGATATGGAAATTATGAGTGTTGAATTGTTTGTGGCAGGCAGAACCAGAGTGCATTTGTACGATATTGCACTGCTTGTATTGTTCAGAAATACACGCATGTCCAAAGGAACAAGCATTGCGGCGACTAAAGTCGTTATGAAATGCAATAAATGTATTCGCAGTTTCGTATATGGACAACCATCAGCTGTAGAATGTAATGACAAAATGTTGGTAGTGTTGTTCGCGTTTAATATTGTTACTAGGTTTGGTAGAGTATAAAGTGTGCGTGAACAGCCTCAAATGTTAGCGCGACCACTAAAATAAACGAAGATGAGGCATACTCCTATGTTGTTGGTCTCCATTTGGCTGGATGGTCGACTCATGCAGTATCCAGATTTGTGGGGCATACGGGTGCGACGGGGTAGGTGTATTGCTGATCAAGGTCCCGATGGACCACGTTTGACCATCACAAGGGAGGATCGGCGTATTGTGCTCAAAGCTCCTAGAGACCCCTTCATCCTCACCATTGCAGTCGTAGAAGGGAATTACCGTCACAGGCATAGGCTGGCGTTCGCAAAAGAACCCAAACGCTTGCCTTTGGATTGGTGCCACGAGCGGGAAACATGCGATACTGATGAATGGCGTCGCATATTGTTCAGCGATGAACCGCAATTCTGTCCCAGATGATCTCAGTCGGCGAGTGTGGCGGGGACCCTGAGATAGGTCTCATTCTTCCAACAACGTGTTGCAGAGGAACAGCGCTGTTACTTCTGGCGCCGCGGTGATGGTGGTGAGGGGGGGCAGGATATAGAGCCATCGGGTATTACTTCCGGTGACGGCTGGTAGTGACTGAGGGAACGCCAACGGCACAACGGTACATCACAGAAATCCTGCGTCCTCATGTGCTACCCGTCATGCGACAGTATCGCGGTGCCATTTTGCAGCGAGACATTGGTCGTCCACGCAGGGCACGTGTATGTACTCACAAACATACGTGAGACCAGTTCGAGTCAACTGCGTCCAGTGACAGTATCTAGGATTTCAAGGAACAGTTTGAACAGATTAGGCCTTAGCCTTAAGAGAGGATACAACGATTTTGTGACTACCGTTTCCAAGCGAATCAGTGCGTGTATCTAGCCCGGAGGGGATGCAACACCATACTGGCAAGTGGGCTCATAGTGAGAAGCTCCTTGTAAATTTAATCGAGCGATGCAGCGCAGTGGTTAGCACACTGCACTAGCACTCGGGAGGACGACGGTTCAAACTCGCGTCCGGCCATCCTGATTTACGTTTTCCGTGGCTTCCCTAAATTGGTCCAGGCAAATGCTGAGATGGTTCCTTTGAAAGGACGCGGCCAACTTCCTTCCCCATCCTTCCCCAATCCGATGGGACCGATCACCTAATTGTTTGGTCCCCTCCCCACTCTGACCTTGTAAATTTTATTTTGTAATCACTGAAATAATATCACAGAAACTCTCAACCCGTTAACTTTCATTTCGTTTTTTTTTTCTCCCCTTCCAAGTGCTTCCCTTTTTTTGCCAAGCAATATATCTAAGTGATTGCTGCACGCGAACTCCACACAAATGCTCAGCAAAGCAATTACTGACTTTCAGTTCCTTGTAAAGCTCCTACTGTTTCATTCCTTAGATATTCTAGAATAACTTTTTTGTAGTACGACAGCTCTTTTCACATTTTGTTTTCTGTTTGCGGTATAAGACACTATATGGACCTTTTCCAAAATTTTCATTTATTTGTCTTGGGTATAAAAGTACTGGATATTTCGTTTGTTCTATTGAATTACTGCTCTTGGTCATTTGGGCTGCCGCCTCAGTACCCTGAATTCCAAGACTAGATGACATCCATTAACAGAAGAATACTTCTTTCCCGTCCTACAGTAATGAATCTGCAAGATTCAACTTCGATTACTAATATTTTTCGGCGTTCGTTTGGAGATATAGTATGAAGGGTCGATAGTGAATCATTCAGAATCGATACTTCCTGAAAGCAATTTGTTTAAAATATAATTGGTACAGTGCAACACTGGTGGTCTTAATTTCATCATCTAAGTTACTGTAATATCTCTCAAGGTTACGGTATTTGGAAAAGTAGGTGGTAACGTACTCCTACACTTGTAGCTGCATCTCTTTTTACCACAGAGTTAGCTGCATTAGAAGTAGATGGAATCGCAATGTAGGAGTGCACAGGGTGTCCCAGGAGGAGTGGTCAATACTCAGGGGTATAACAGAAAAGGTTGTTAGAAAGGAAAAAAATCTAGTAAACATGGACTCCAAAAAGTATACCTTATTAACTATGAGCAGGTCTTCATCTTCGAGAATGTGAAACAGATCTCTTGTAATACAAGCTTTCTGCTTTTTTTATTTTGAAAGAAGGTACTATGGGCGAAAACAAGAAACAACTGTCTAATAAGCACGGGCTGTAAAGTGCAAACCTTAAGAGCTGCGTGTACTTGTTCAGTGGAAGAGATGTGCTTCACAGTACCGAAGATGAACAAGTGCTCTTAGCTCCTAAGGTATGCGTTCTAGAGCTTATGCTTGCTAGACTTATTTGCTTCGAATAATCGTTCCAGTCATTTCCCCGAATATTGACCATATCTCCCTTGAGAATGTGTACAGTAACATAAGGAAAAAACATATGATGGAGTGAAAAGGAGACTAAATGTCCATAAGAGGTTAGTATGGAAGAAGTGGGGTTCACTCTCAGACTTTAATTCTACTTATAAAATATAAACTGATCAAGAAATTTTTGGTATCATCTGCTCATCTGTGAACGTGTGGTGCTTAGATTCAAAGGAAGGTGAGAATGAAACTCTTAGCATTATGAAAGTAAAAAGATACTATGAAATACAAAAAGCAATGATCACAATAAGAGCAATCTTTTCAAGTGAACATCTTAGTACGTCTGAGAAATCAATCTGGTGTTCCGTAACATCGTATACCGTCTTGCTCAACCGCTTGCTTTGCAAGATACTGGATACTCTTTGGCGGAGTAGTTGATATTTTACTTCTCAAGCCTATCCCATTCTTTAAGGGTGGCGCTCCTGAGATCATATTGTGTCTAAGGAGGATTCTTGTGACGACACACAGCTGCGAATACAACGGGCCATTTCATTTGCTTGATGACTGCCTCCTGGACAAATGTGTTCTCTTGGCGGTCACAATGAGCATGTGCATTAGCATCTTAAAGCAAGAATCCAACTTTGAAATGTTGCCTACAGTTCTCGACAATAGGTCGGAATATGCTGTCTTGGTGCTACACACTCTTCAATTTGGTATAGACGGTGATAAGAAGCTTCTGACCCCGTGCATGATACCGGCCTAAAACATGAATACCTTTTTTCTGAACCATCGGGACTGCTTGCTCCAGTTTTGCATTGATACCTGACCACTACCTGTGCACTTTTCCACGACGATCTTCAGGCATGAGACGTATCCAAATGGTTCAAATGGCTCTGAGCACTATGGGACTTAACTTCTGAGGTCATCACTCCCCTAGAACTTAGAACTACTTAAACTTAACTAACCTAAGTACATCACACACACCCATGCCCGAGGCAGGATTCGAACCTGCGACGGTAGCGGTCACGCGGTTCCAGACTGTAGCGCCTAGAACCGCTCGGCCACTCTGGCCGGCTGAGACATATCCAGCTCCCGTCAGTAAAGAGAGACCTGACGCCATTTTTGCCGATTCCATTGTGTTGTATACCTTCTTCAGGCACTATAGGCTTGACCCCTAGATGCAAAATGTATCGTGTGGAGGCGGTAGTGTACTGGATTGCCACAGCACTCCCTGTTACCTCCAGATATGGGGCACCTACCACCGCTGCATTCTCCTTTCTTTAATTTATTGACTTTCCGTACGTGCCCTTACAGCCATCTCAACAATGAAAAGAAGGTAAGACAGTGTGCTTCGATAATACAGAATATTCATTAGGGTTAAGTCGTACCTTGGTAGGAAGCTAGAGACATAGGCTCATCAAGTGACGCCATGCAAGCAATTTTTTTGTCGGTTATGACGAAACGAAGGCAAGGACAGTACAACACCAAGTCCCGAAGCGGAGAAAATCTCCGACTGGGCGGGAACTACGTTCTCCTCAGGGTACCTGCTCTCCAGCGCTGAGAAACCGCGCAATAGAAATGCAGCAGTTAGTTGTGTGTACATTGTGACAGGCGGTATGGCAGAAAAGTACACGTCGTTCTAAAAACGGAGACGTGAATCCAGTTATGTCAGTGTTGCAAATACGACAGGACTTTATAGAGTCCGACCGACGTAAATTTATTAAATCGTCTTACTTTTGAAGAGCACCGATACTGTCGGAAAAATACACTGTCTGGTTAAAAGTATCCGAGAACAGCTATTTAATGTGGAATTGATCACTAGATGTCAGCAGAGGCGGACCCGCCAGAATAAAAGGACACGGGCAGTACTGTGTTACCAGCCGAGAAGCAACAACAACAAAGCGTATGGGCCAGGAGTGCTCAGTGATTTGGAACGTGGACTAGTCACTCAGTGTCCTCTGAGTAACAGATCCATCAGGGACATTTCAAACCTTCTAAAGCTGGCCAAGCCGACTCTTGGTGATGTGAAGTGGAAACGCGAAGGAACAAGCACAGTAAACTGAGACCAGGCAGGCCTGGTGTATTGGTGGACACGGAGCGTTGAGTATTGTGGACGGTGGTTGTAGAAAATCGCAATAAATCATCAGGAGGAATCACTCGTGAGTTCCAGTGTGCTACCAGCAGTCCAGCTAGCACTGTTAAAAAGAATGGGGTGCAGTGGTCAAGCAACTCCTTATAAGCCACACATTTCAGAAGTTAGTTCTAAGCCCGATTGAAATGGTATAAAGAGAGACGCCTCTGAGCAGTGGGTGACTGTATAACACTACCGTGTGCTACTGCTGTACCATAACCTTAAAGTTGGAGGCAGGTCGTGAAATAAAACTATCTTGTTAAAGCATTAATGGTATAACGCAACAGAGCAGTGTTACCCTCTGAAAGGAATTTTGTTATGTTGACCGTGTTGTACCTAACGGAGGTGGTTTATCGGAAGTGAAAATCAGAATTACGTAAATATTCAAACAGTAATAAACAATATTTAACCTATCCACACTGTTAAAAGGATAAAGAAAACGGCCGCCAGCCTAATTAGGCAAAAGAATGAGTGACATTCTTGTTCAAAAAACTACGTATGAGTAACTTGAACGGACAAACACAACCTATACTTTGCCACATGCGAGTGCAATGAACTCTGGCATCTGAAAACAGTGTGTTCAGGTTAAGGTTGGAGTTAACAGATCAGAACAAACTATTGGCATAAATATAACAGATAACAATACACACTATTACTTTCAGAGCTTATTCAAACTGAATGGTCTTTATAACATTAATATTAATATTCACTGTAGAATCATAAATTGGACATAGGTTCACTATTACTTTTCAAACATTTTCCTACCTGACAAAAAATTGTAAATGTATTTCACAGCAAAATTATGAACTGGTCATAGGTTAAGTCTGTCTCAGCTAAATACTTTTCTATTTAGAATGAAATTTGAATGTAGTTCACTAACAGATTACTTCTCACTGTCTTTTGGATAAAGAAGTTACTGTTTTCATAAATAGTTGTCTTTCTATTAATCGTTATGTAGCATGTGGACAATAGACAAACTATAGATCCTATTACAACATTAATATGCACTTTTAATACACAAGGAGAGTCCAATATTGTACAGAAGTTCACTTGAATAAGAAGAGTAATTGAAACTTGCTATAATTAAGTAATTTTGTACATTTGAACTACTTTCAGTGGAGGGAGGCCCTTAATCTTGAGCACGATAGCAGAGCATACTAAAGACACTTTCAATACACTAAAGAAGCAAGCCCTTAACAAGTATGAACATGTAACCTTCAGCAGTATTAGTTTTCAACTCTTACTGCAGTAGAACACAACTTGACATATCTGAAAGCAACTGACTCACCTTTTGCGATTTACAACATTTAGTAAGCAAAACTTTATAAGCCTCAGTTTTAAGAACTTTTAATTTTGAAGTTGGCAACAACATATTAATAAACAGTTTAAATAGAAAAATTATTTTCAGCAAGTATCATGTACTTTAGCTCACTCTCTTGCCACATTAACTTTAACTTTCTTTCAATAAAGAACACTCGGTAAGCACTTTAGCGTGGGAGGGATCCTAAGTGGATATGTGACTGAGGATAAATCACGGTAGGTACAAGAGTTCAGTTAAAAAATACCTTGCATTTGAGTACACTAAACATCCAATGAGCTGATCCTTCACTGTACATTACTACAGTGTTCCATTACAGTGATTGCGTAATGTGGCGGCGATTGCATGTTGGTAGGTGGATTTGCAGGTAGAATTGTCGGACTCTTGTCATTTCTTGGTGGCGATGATATAAGTCAATTCCAGAATAGTTCCAGCTCTTTATCCATCCATCCGAGGCATTGGAAAGCGCCAGGAAAAGCCTCTCTCAAAACCAACACAATGCACAACTTTTACATGAGCAGTTGACAGTTTGGTAGCTCGTCCCCGACTTACTCTTGATTCCACCTTTTCTACCTAGAACAACCACAATTTGCACGCGCTACACAGTTCTGTTCTCGAGGGGAACCACAACACCTTTTACATACAAAATAACTAAGAACCCTAAGTGAAGGTCAGCAATTTACATAACAGCAACCAAGCACATTAATTAAAACAGAACATTTGCACATATTGGTATTTCTACAAAACATTATTCACACAGAAATTACAATTATATACAGTAAGTCTTGTTCCCTCCAAATGGGACAAACAATTTAAATGACAGATACACTACATTACGTAGAATCAAACTAAGACATCAAAGTTTTTACAAAGAAAGGAGAATACAATTTTGTGTTATTGATTCAATCAAATAACATTTACAGAAGCTCAACCATGTAACATTAAATAAAACAAAAGGCAAAATAAATCAGTAGAGCTATGGTGTTATAACTGGACAGGAGTGATTTGGAATGATTGATAGCACTATACCCTGTAGCAAATTCAATGGAATGGTTTGGGCTTTGCAAATGGCTGTCATCGTGTGTAGCGCCAACAGTGAAGAGCGGAGGCGATGATTTTATGGTATGAGGGTGTATGGCGTAGTTAGGATGCGATCCACTTATTGAGCGTAATAAGATGCTAAGTGCGGAACACATTTTACGGCATCCTGTACTGCGTGCAACAGAAAAACAGTTCGAAGAAGGGTTATGTCAGCATGGCAATGCATTCTGTTCTAAGGCAGCATATGTAAAGCAATGGTTTCTGGTTACAGCATTACTGATATGGACCGGCCTCTCGAGTCCCGATCTGAACCCAATGGAAACGCTACGGGACAGGTTACAACGTCGACTTCACTTCAGACTCAAGCGTTCAGCATCACTACCTACTATGGTTTCGGATCTAGAGGGAGAACGGGCTACCATTCTTCAACAGACATTGAGATGCCTCATTGAAAGTGTCCCTAGTAGAACTAAAGCCGTTATAAAGTCGAAGGGTAAACAAAAAAATGGCTCTGAGGACTATGTGACTTAACTTCTGAGGTCATCAGTCGCCTAGAACTTAGAACTAATTAAACCTAACTAACCTAAGGACATCACACGCATCCATGCCCGAGGCAGGATTCGAACCTGAGACCGGCGCGATCGCTCGGCTCCAGACTGTAGCGCCTAGAACCGCACCGCCACTCCGGCCGGCTGAAGCGTAAACACATCCCTTATTAATGTCCACTGGTAGGTGGATACTTCGAATCAGATTCTGTATGTCAAAGTCTTCGTTTGTGTCCCGGTGGTGTCAGTAATTGTGTAAATTTTTTGAATAAAAATAAACAATGGACTGAATATTGCGAACCGTAACTGTACTCTCCTGAATTGGTTTCCCATCTTTAACTTCGTGTGTGTGTCTGTGGTGTGATCGTGAACAACGCAAGTGGTGTGCTTACATAACGCTATCTGATAAAAACGAGTCGCCAAATCTGTCTCAAACTGCATACCTGTATTGCAATTAGCTTCTTCCAAATTAATTATAAAACGTACAACTGTAAACTGAATAAGCTGTCCTGTGAGATTCTGTATTACATAAGTGCAATGAACAGTGCTACAGAGCGTGACGTCACAATACGTGGATTGCAATTCAAACACACGAAACTAACAGAATAAATTACGTTACATAAAATTACAAACCGAATTTTGAAAGAATAAATAAGCAAAATGTTTCTGAAAAATGCCCTGTGATTCTACAAACGCCAACTTGACCAAACAAATTCCAAACACTGAATGATAACAACGCAAACGTAACACTGTACTGTAAGAATGAGTCTCTCAGACAAAGTAAGTGAAATATGCACGGAAATTTACCTACACTGAACCTGATAACGGTTTTGAATTGTAATATTTAACTGAATGATCTTGCTATGTTCTGACAGTGGTGTTAAACTGGCTACAACTAATTTTTATTTTTATGTATTATTTGGTACTGCTCAAGAGTGATGAACGTTGAAGTATAGCACAGCAACAAACCAGGCAAAAGGAAAGAAAACCTCGAGCACTGCAATGCAAGAACGTGCAGCTATTCTAAGCAGATCATGCAATCCATATTTTCACGAGGAGACGATGGAGGATATTGCATTTACTGAATAACGTAAAGAGACTAGCAGTCAAATCTACATTGGAAGTCTGATACCTTCCTCACAATTACAACCATCTTTACACAACTTACTTCCTATTGCAGTATGACTCCGCCATGAAATTACTTACTGGAATAGTTAAGGAGGACTAAATCTGTAACTTCTGAGTGGAAGCCACATGAACAGATAACTTCACTTAGTTACATCTCAATAATCGAACTAACTGACCGGGAAGAATAAAGAAAAATCCTAACTTACCGTTTTAAAACACGTCAGAGATCACGCGCGGTCAAGCAATACGGCAACGACATTACCTGTGAATCTTAACTTCTCAAATTAATCTTTACGAAATCATATTCCCAAAATTCAGCGTTCTCTGTATCTTTATCTCTGTGCTCTGCAAGCTATTTCCAGACTGCTCAGTTGTGTGACCAGCAACCGACTCACTCGCACACTTCTCATACAAAGCTTGTGTAACGACAATGCCACCGACAGCCAAAGATTACAGTGCTTGTACTCAGAACCTCTGTGGGGTAATGTACCGACTACTGAAAACCACTCTTTGAAAAATATCCGCTGTACAAATCGAAGTGTGACTCATTGAATGAAAATATAGAGCTCATATCACATTCCTTGAATACCAAAAATAAACTATAAACCTTATAGTTGTTGTCCAACTAGCTTACTAGCTCTAGTAATGAGTATGAACTTCTGAAACGCATTGTTTCGTCTGGATGCTCGTTTTATTTTATTGAAGTAAAACATCGCCAATAGTAGCACTTTATCTTCATTTCTTGCATAGTAGAGAGACGTGATCTCTGCAGCTACATGCACATTCGTACTCCCTGTTTGGTGATGCAGGGGGTACTTTGTGTACCACTGTTATACTCCGTTCATCGTAAGAATAAACCTCACGTAAACATTACACTATGCATTCTTCCGTGTTTGCTGGAACGTCATTCGATTTTGTTTCACGTAGAGTGGAAGCCAGGCTGGCTCGAGTACAGTCAAGTACGATAATGCTGTGTGTAACGTGTACATCAACTCAGCTGTGATAAGGGGCAACAGCTTTACCAGCGCATTTAGCTTTGACATCACTGGCCAGGTAAGTGATCCAACTAACCTGGTGTGATGTGAATAGTGCAGTAAAGACGTCACAAGCGACAAGCACTGAAACAATATAGCTTTAAATGTCATTCATTTTTTAAGCGGAAGGAAATAACATGTGGCAAAACTCAGGCGATTCGCTTCTTAGGTGACCGGAGGGAAAACATAATATGAGCTCCATCTTACCTATCATAGCATTGTAATTAAAATATTGTTTTCCATGTTTCTGCGATGTATTATCACTCTGTCTCCTGTGAGACCACGTCTGTCCTACAAAACAATGGGAATATTCATATAAAGAGTATTTGATTTTTCATTTTTCACCAAAAAATTTAATTGTCTAATGTTACCTTAATTTCAACAATCTTTAACAATCTTTTATAAAATGTCTATAACTAAGAATGCATATTTGCAATTAAAACAATTTTGCGTGTGATATGTAATTAGAAACTAGAAGACATGCATTTTCTTGAAAAATGTGGTTAAGTATGAGTTAACATATGTTTGATGTATTTCATATTTATGATTTAGATATTAAAACCGAACAAAAAAGTTTCGAACCGCCACCTGCCAATATATACGATTGTTAGTCTACGACACTACCGCTTACACAAGATATGCAACTGACCTACTGCCCTTTATATTTAATACATACTGTTTCTCGAAAAACGTCAAAGGTGATTTTTCTCTGTAATCTTGTGAAAAATATTAAGAACAAGTTGTTTTGGGCCATTAACTGTGTGCCGCGCGTGTGTTTCATTTCGAAGCAGGATGCAGTGATTTCCATTTTCACAGTACGTATGAACAGCGAGACAATCAGAGCATAATTAGCGTCTACAGAGCTGTGACTGTACACGATTTTTGAAATAAAAATTATTTACCCAAAATATGATTGAGAAAAACGTTGATGCATCAGAATGCCTTAAAGGTTCTTTTACAATGACATTTAATAAGCTATGTAATACTTAGGTTGGACCTACTTTCAAGAGTGGAACAACAGCAGTGTACAAGAGCTATGGCTGCTGACGAGACATCACGTGTTTGTTTGTTTACACCAGGTTTTTTCCTTGTGATAAACGAAGTATAGTTCCCCTCACTCCTGTTCCAGTCGCGGATGATCCGCGAAAAGAGAGATTTCTGGTAAGCTCCCTTGCCAGCTCGAATCTCTCTCATTTCCTCTACAAGGTTTTCTCGCAAGAAAGTACATGGAGATGGAACTTGACTTTTCTTGAAACGTACGCTCAGGGAATTTTAACAGTAAACCATAGCTCATACTACCAAGTTCTTTGTAAAATTGACTCGATTTGGTAATCACTTAAATAACATCACGTACCCTCTTCCTAACTCAAAAGTGGAATATTTGAAAATTTATACAAATATTTGACTTCAATTATCTCTGTTGTCAGGCATAATTTTGACGTTGGCTAACATTTTTGGATGTTTATACGGAGATAACTCTTGAATGGATGATATTCAGTCACACAGTATGAGAACTTTCTGAAAATATAAATGAAATTCAAAGTTCTTACAGAGGCATACAAGCATTATGAATACAATTAACTGCTGGAAAGAATCTAAAAAGGCTGTGTGGTTGTTTAAAGAAACGCTGTTTTAACTTTCATGACACGTTTCGCGTTTTGCCCGTCATCTGATGACCTATCACAAACAGACAAAGGGAACAGATTTTATGTTACAAGCTTTATAGAAACGCAAATTTCTCGTACAGTCTGTTCTAAATGAACAATATTCAGGAGCAAAAGGCTTTTTGATACAGAAATAAATACCATTTTAGATACAAATACATGTAAGTTTGATGTTGTCGACAAATACTGTCATTACCATCATGTAGACTAACAGGTAGCATAGAGTAACAGGTAGCACCATTAATTGCACAGTTGGATCTTAAACCGTTCAAGTACCACACAAGCAGTGACGAGCGCCATTGTGCGTGCTGGGAGGAGGGTCGGGTAACACTAGCTGGAACAACCGTGTCGATGCACGTTTAAAGAGTGTCACACAGATTTGTGGCTCAAATGGCTCTGAACACAATGGACTTAACATCTGTGGTCATCAGTCCCCTAGAACTTAGAACTACTTAAACCTAACTAACCTAAGGACATCACACACATCCATGCCCGAGACAGGATTCGAACCTGCGACCGTAGCCGTCACGCGGTTCCAGGCTGAAGTGCCTAGAACCGCACGGCCACACCGGCCGGCCAGATTTGTGGCCAATGTAAGTATTACATATAGACTTTTAAGGCACGACTGCCGAACGTGCTTTTCAATAAATAAAACGTTTAAAAATTGATTGCCCACACACAGGCAAAAATTCTGTCTTACTTATAAAAATTCAAGCGACGTGTTACACAATACGAGCGTATAAAAATCTTTACAGGAATTTTTTGTTTGTAGATATATGTAACATTGTTAAGACATGACCAACTGAAAGCTGTTACAGTACAAATTGGGTATGTACCTTAGGATACAAATACATCTTCATTTTATTACAAAGTAAAAGTACGTAGCCAATTCGCACTGTAACAGATTTAAGTTGATAATATCTTGACAATTTTACATATGTATACAAACAAGAAGCCTCGTAAAGATTTTTATACTCTGGTTGTATGTAATATGTCGACTGAATTTTTATAAGCAAGAAAAAATTTCTGCTGGCGTTTGGGCAAGCAGTTTCTTAATGTTCTACATAGTGACACGCACTTTCGGAAATTGTACCTTAAAAATTTAAATTTTGTGGCGGTCTTTAAACGTACATCGACAGGGTTACGTCACTTAGCGTGACCGAGCCTTCTTCACAGCACACAGAGGGGCGCCGGGTAGGTTCCTATTGTAGTATTTAGACAGTCGGGGTCGACATGTGCAACTAGTGGTGCGTCCTGTTACTCTGCATGTTAGTAATGACAGTATTTAACGACCACATCAAATTCGCCTGTATTTGTATCTAAATTGGTGTTTATTTCTGTATCAAAAATCCTTTTGGTGTTGAATATTGTTCGTTGACAATGGATATCTATGAGAAATTTGCGTTTCTGTAATGTTTTGGAATGAAATTACAGTAAAGGAAAAAAAAATCAGCAATGTTTCTTACACAACATCTGTTACTTTTGTCTGCCTATAACGGGTCATCTGATGATAGGTCAAACCTGAAACGCATCATGATGGCTAATAAACAAATTAACAAAAAACCAGCGAATGTGTTTAGGCTACCCCACAGCCTTTTAAAATTCTTTCCAACAATTATTTTCTGGAAATCGTTTGCCAGAATACAGAATCATGACCTGAACTTCTGTTGTTGTTGTTGTTGTTGTGGTCTTCAGTCCTGAGACTGGTTTGATGCAGCTCTCCATGCTTTCCTATCCTGTGTAAGCTCCTTCATCTCCAAGTACCTACTGCAGCCTACATCCTTCTGAATCTGCTTAGTGTATTCATCTCTTGGTCTCCCTCTACGAATTTTACCATCCACTCCGCCCTCCAATACTAAATTGGTTATCTCTCGATGTCTAAGAACATATCCTACCAACCGATCCCTTCTTCTAGTCCAGGTGTGCCACAAACTCCTCTTCTCCCCAATTCTATTCAATATCTCCTCATTAGTTATGTGATCTACCCATCTAATCTTTAGCATTCTTCTGTAGCACCACATTTCGAAATCTTCTATTCTCTTCTTGTCCAAACTATTTATCGTCCACGTTTCACTTCCATACATGGCTACACTCCGTACAAATACTTTCAGAAACGACTTCCTGACACTGAAATCTATACTCGATGTTAACAAATTTCTCTTCTTCAGAAACGCTTTCCTTGCCATTGCCAGTCTACATTTTATATCCTCTCTACTTCGACCATCATCAGTTATTTTGCTCCCCAAATAGCAAAACTCCTTTACTACTTTAAGTATCTCATTTCCTAATCTAATTCCCTCAGCATCACCCAACTTAATGCGACTACATTCCGTTATCCTCGTTTTGCTTTTGTTGATGTTCATCTTATACGCTCCTTTTAATACACTGTCCATTCCGTTCAACTGCTGTTCCAAGTCCTTTGCTGTCTCTGACAGAATTACAAAGTCATCGGCAAACCTCAAAGTTTTTATTTCTTCTCTATGCATTTTAATACCTACTCCGAACTTTTCATTTGTTTCCTTTATTGCTTGCTCAATATACAGATTGAACAACCACTGCTTCCCTTTCATACCCCTCGACTCTTATAAATGCCATCTGGTTTCTGTGCAAATTGTAAATAGCCTACAGTTCACTGTATTTGACCCCTGCCACCTTCAGAATTTGAAAGAGAGTATTCCAATCAACATTGTCAAAAGCTTACTCTAAGTCTACAAATGCTAGAAACGTAGGTTTGCCTTTCCTTAATCTTTCTTCTAAGATAAGTCTTAAGGTCAGTATTGCCTCACGTGTTCCAACATTTCTACGGAATCCAAACCGATCTTCTCCGAGGTCGGCTTCTACCAGTTTTTCCATTCGTCTGTAAAGAATTCGTGTTAGTATTTTGCAGCTGTGGCTTATTAAACTGATTGTACGGTAATTTTCACATCTGTCAACACACGCTTTGTTTGTAATTGGAATGAACTTCTGTTACAAGTTTTCAATTATACCAGCCAGGGCTGTGGTAAAAAAGAGTATATCAAATATTCCTATACTTGTAGTTCCATCCCATTGTATTACACAGCAGGAATTCGGGTGTATACAGCCAGACAGTAAAAAACGGAAAAATGAAGGGCAGGATAAGCACTAAACATCCTCACGAGTTAGCGGGAAGTAAACAGGGTAGTTCATTCTCAGTGAATTCTATTAATCAAATCTTTAATGTTACATGGAAGTGAAGGACCAAATTCAGCTAAGGTATCTCCGTTACAGTTGCTCTGCGATTAAACTATGCGTATGTTTAAAAAAATACCTGCTGCTGCCATGTAGATTGTTACGTATAATGGAAAAGAACTTTCTCTATTTTACAGAATGAAAAACTGATCAAATTATAAAAAGGATTTTAAAATAATAATTCTTGGACTGTAAGATAACGAGATATGCAAAGCGAAAATTTTAAGATGTAATTAAGTAAGAAATTCTGGGCCAATCCACACACCAGACACACCTCTGAAACCAATCTGCATCCTTGTTAAATCAGAGAGAAACACAGAGGCCACTGTGCAGATTTCCGTACGCGTTTAAAGTTTATGTTCCACGCTGGAACGTGAATTATCTTTAAGTGAAAATGTGTTTAAAAAGTCAGCCACCAACAGCCTCGCAGAAGAGCAACTTACAGTATATTAACGATTTTAATAGAAGAAATTTGCATATTAATGTGTCTCAGCATCACATTACCTGTGAAATTTAACTTCAGTTTCGCCAAACTGTTAATACCACATGACTGTTTACCGCTTAAAAAGGTATACGTATATAAATGAAAATTTGTTGAAAGCCCGGCTCCACCCCGTTGCTGGTGTAATTACAAGGAATCAGTCATCACTATACCACACGTGGTCCATAAAAGCTTCACTCTCTTCAGTAAAGCGATGAAGAAACCAACATGATACAGACACTCCAGAAAAAGTGCATCTCCGCCGACGCCGCATCTAGTTCACAAGTCGGCTAATCTGGTACAAGGCTCTTCCGAAAAGTGGCGGATTGTTACTTGAGGTGCGCTGAAGGCTGAAGTCTCGCCGCGGTCTGAGACAAAACATCCTCCGGTCTGAGTGGCACTGCCCAAAGAAACTGCGGAACACTGGCAGGTGACGTCTTCCAAGGATTTCAGCTAATATGCTCGTGCATGTCCTGACAGAAGCCACAATGGCCGTGCAGCTACGATTATTCGCTCTGATTAATTGTAACTGACGAATACGAGAGAGTGTCGATAAGCGGTAAATTTGAAGGAAATAGTGGCAATTTTTTTTTTTCAGTTTGTGTCTGTTGGTAAGAGCTACTCTTGTACACATTCTGTTCAGTCTTTCAAAATGATGTAACACTCAGTTGTTCTGGAAGTCATCACTGTCACATGTTTCGTTGAAATCGACGAGGAATAGCGTCGTCCACAGAATGAATGTCTTTATCACAAAATATGAACTGCAACCCAGACTCCGTGGAGTCAAATAAAATTAACTGCAAGCTATACCTACTCTCAAGACTATTTATTACGTTATAATGGGAAGTCTTGGTCATACCAGCACTGCCCATCTAACACACATGATAATAATAGTATTTACAGGGTCTGTGTTATACGATGTGCTATGCAATGTCCTTCAGGCGTGCATGCTTCAGGCCTATCTGATGGGCAATGCGTAGTTCATCGTATAACACAGACTGCAAATACTATTTCATCTCTAGACAAGGCCGCGACAATAATAATAAAGTCCCTCCCTATGCGGGAATCACAGTAACTGTACGAGTGCAGAACGTAGACGAGCAGTGACCTACCGAAGTTGAATCGGTGTTGCAGGCGTACTCGGGTAGTCTAAGCTGTTAAGGCGACTGCACGCGATAATAGGGAAATCCGCTCGAGTTCCGATCTGGCACAAATTTTCTTGACGCTATATCGTATTCGCAATTTCGAATACATTTAATTTATACCACATTTAAGACCTTTGATGCACGTTTCCTCTTAAGAAAATATAACATTCCATAGAAGTTGGAGCCGGCCTCTGTGACCGAGTGGTTCTAGGCGCTACAGTCCGGAACCGCGCTGCTGCTACTGTCTCAGATTCGAATCCTGCCTCGGATATGGATGTGTGTGATGTCCTTAGGTTAGCTAGGTTTAATTAGTTCTTAGTCTAGGGGACTGATGACCTCATATGGTAAGTCCCATAGTGCTTAGAGCCATTTGAACCATTTGATAAAAGTTGGACTATCGTGGAAATTAATATACATGTCGTTGTTAAAATCATAAGCATGTATGAGAATGCAATATCTTCAATGACGTTCTCAGTGTAAGAGTCCAAATGTGCGATGGCTGCCATGGTTTTTGACTCTAGACCAAAAACATTACAGGAAGGACTTCTGACGTTATTGTTCAGCTATAGCTATAAACGTCTCATGAACCTGTAATTATGACCCTGAAAAAAATTGTAGTGGGAACTGTTGGTTCGCTGTAATGAAAGTGCATAGAAACAGTGAACTATTCGTACACTCCTGGAAATTGAAATAAGAACACCGTGAATTCATTGTCCCAGGAAGGGGAAACTTTATTGACACATTCCTGGGGTCAGATACATCACATGATCACACTGACAGAACCACAGGCACATAGACACAGGCAACAGAGCATGCACAATGTCGGCACTAGTACAGTGTATATCCACCTTTCGCACCAATGCAGGCTGCTAATTCTCCCATGGAGACGATCGTAGAGATGCTGGATGTAGTCCTGTGGAACGGCTTGCCATGCCATTTCCACCTGGCGCCTCAGTTGGACCAGCGTTCGTGCTGGACGTGCACACCGCGTGAGACGACGCTTCATCCAGTCCCAAACATGCTCAATGGGGGACAGATCCGGAGATCTTGCTGGCCATGGTAGTTGACTTACACCTTCTAGAGCACGTTGGGTGGCACGGGATACATGCGGACGTGCATTGTCCTGCTGGAACAGCAAGTTCCCTTGCCGATCTAGGAATGGTAGAACGATGGGTTCGATGACGGTTTGGATGTACCGTGCACTATTCAGTGTCCCCTCGACGATCACCAGAGGTGTACAGCCAGTGTAGGAGATCGCTCCCCACACCATGATGCCGGGTGTTGGCTCTGTGTGCCTCGGTCGTATGCAGTCCTGATTGTGGCGCTCACCTGCACGGCGCCAAACACGCATACGACCATCATTGGCACCAAGGCAGAAGCGACTCTCATCGCTGAGGACGACACGTCTCCATTCGTCCCTCCATTCACGCCTGTCGCGACACCACTGGAGGCGGGCTGCACGATGTTGGGGCGTGAGCGGAAGACGGCCTAACGGTGTGCGGGACCGTAGCCCAGCTTCATGGAGACGGTTGCGAATGGTCCTCGCCGATACCCCAGGAGCAACAGTGTCCCTAATTTGCTGGGAAGTGGCGGTGCGGTCCCCTACAGCACTGCGTATGATCCTACGGTCTTGGCGTGCATCCGTGCGTCGCTGCAGTGCGGTCCCAGGTCCACGGGCACGTGCACCTTCCGCCGACCACTGGCGACAACATCGATGTACTGTGAAGACCTCACGCCCCACGTGTTGAGCAATTCGTCGGTACGTCCACCCGGCCTCCCGCATGCTCACTATACGCCCTCGCTCAAAGTCCGTCAACCGCACATACGGTTCACGTCCACGCTGTCGCGGCATGCTACCAGTGTTAAAGAATGCGATGGAGCTCCGTATGCCACGGCAAACTGGCTGACACTGACGGCGGCGGTGCACAAATGCTGCGCAGCTAGCGCCATTCGACGGCCAACACCGCGGTTCCTGGTGTGTCCGCTGTGCCGTGCGTGTGATCATTGCTTGTACAGCCCTCTCGCAGTGTCCGGAGCAAGTATGGTGGGTCTGACACACCGGTGTCAATGTGTTCTTTTTTCCATTTCCAGGAGTGTATTTCACAACGTTGTTGGTCTCTGTGCATTTTGAGGTGAAGCAAAGAGAAAGCAGGCGATAGAATTACAGGAACCTGTTCTGTACACAGATCATCATACAAATTATTCCCACTTGATGTGACTTTTACTATGTTCCTAAAAACAATGGTTTGTATGGAAAAAATTCCGCTTTGAAATCAAATTTGCTATTTCTTCGCAGTGAATATATTGATTCGGTGGACGTGAACTGAGGAATTATTTTGTAAAAGAATTTTTTTTTAATCACCCTCGTAATCTGAGTATGTCTCTGAAAAATTAATCAACAGCTTCAGAAACCTAAAACTGACACCAATACACAGCCATATGCAAATTTAAGCAAAATTTATTAAGGATTTTTTCATTCCATTGTGGCAGGGTGCTACAGCAACAAGCTTCGAATTATTTCAGAACAAAAATTTAATTAATTGAAATTAAATAATTTCACAACGAAGACTGTTTTTATTCTGAAACGAATTTATTAAGCATTATAGGAATGATACGCTCTATTTTTATAAGATTTAACAGCATATGACATATGGAGCATGTGTTTAATTACGATCCGTCACGGGTAAAAAGATAGAGATGTGGGTGTATCCCATTTTTCCTTGTAAATTATTCCATTCCACAGCCAAGATATCTTGTGCGTTCGCGTTCGACTCTGGGCAGAGGGTGTGCTGTACAGTTCTTGATCGCAGGGCTTTCCACCAACGTCCTCGTTTAAACTGTAAACCTCTCCGCAGTGTCTCGTGGAGATAGGGTGTGTGACAGTATTGACGCCACTTGGCAGAGTAGGATAACTCATGGCAACTCCTTCCACCATCTCACTTCTCTCATTGTCGTCAAAAACGCAAACACAACGCTGAAAGTCCAGATGTAGTTATTACAATAACCTACACCTACCAAATATACTCCAGACACAATTCTTACACTCACAAAGGAAAGATATCACTGTGCCTGAGAAAAGAAATGTCCATGCAATAGAATGTCTCTTAGCCAACAACCCCATCCAGTTCTTTCTTTACAGCTAATTCTATAAGTTGTGACACTAGGGATTTCGTGACAGGTTGCACAGAGCTTCGGCCAGAATAGAGGGGGTACAGGCAGAGCACCTTGTCCTGAATTAAAGCATTTCTACAAGACCGCCGACATCACTATACTATTTTTGTCACACAGTAGGGAATATGTTACTTACAGAATATTTCCGGAAAGTACTTTTCCTCGAATCTTCTTCGACATCATAACAAATGACAGGTGATCCTTAAGTGTACTATCTCCTTTATCACAGGTGCTGTTAATCTCGAGTGCCTTGAGGAACGCTACAATAACGCCATCCTCTCTCGCTGCAGTATCTGCCAGTGTATTATTTTAGTCACAAAAAACGGGAAATGAACATTGAGCCAGGCTACTACAAGAAACATATGTATACAAAATAATACTGCCACATGTCGTACAGAGTGCCGTGGAAGAAGTAACAAGCCGAAAAACGCTCCTGTCGGAACAAAAAACCGCGAATACGTTCCTCTTTAAAAGACTCTGGACAACAAGCTGTCTCAATCTTTATTCTTCCCTCTTAATCAGAAATTTTGGCATGCAAAAATATTAGAGCTCTTTTAACACAGAACGTTCTAAATCATTTTACACGGTCTCTTTTCGGAGTGAAACCTTCACAATTAGAATCATTTCCTATATCTGTGTGTTGAAGTTCGCCAATCTGGAAGGGCCTACATCCTCTTTGGCTCCCACTGTTACTGTCTTCATCCATCTCTCTTCCTTTTTCACTGCCACTTTCTCTCTCCCATCATCGCTGTCTCCTCCCTCTTTCTCTCCCACTGTCATTGTCTCCTCATCTCCCACCGTCACTGTCCCTCTGCTACTATCTATCAGCAAAAAAGTGCAAATATGTTCGCAAGCCAAAATTTTTAGTAAGGAAAGCGGAATGAGAATAGAGGCAGCTGGTTCACCACTCTTCTGTCAAAGTCTTTTACGGAGGTACATATTGGCCTTTTTGTGCTCCAACAGCAGCCTTTTTCCGCTGGTTCCTTTCTTTTCCCTGCTACAGCAGGGTGTGTTGCTCATATAATAAGAATTTTACATGTCAGTAACGTTTTGACAGTTTATTTATATATTTCGCCAAAATTACAAACATTGACACACACAATCAACAAATAAATATTCTTAGTACGAAGTTAACACAAAATCGTTTTTTATATTTTTTCGGGATACTTTGCTCATCGATCGCAATTCATCGAAATGACCCAAGTCATGGTTTGTATCTTAAAAGAGTAAAAATATTATTACAAATATTTTAGTGAATTTTTAGTCTATCCAGTTTTATATAATTTTTGGCAGTCACTTTATGTCCTTTTCAGGCACATTAAGACCCTTTTAGCCCATTCTTTGCCACTGCAATACCACTATGCCTATATGTGTGTAGGCGTGTCCACTGTACAGAAACAGTCAGCCGTCGCTATCTTTGGATCCTCTGGTTGACTGGCGTCTCGGTAGGAGGCGACGTTTCCACCATTGACACTGAATATTTTGTCTATCCTTTTATCGCTGTGGCAGTTAATGACATCAGTGACTTCATCATCGTTGTGTAATTTCGCTGTCAGTTTATCAAAAGATTCAGTAACTAGTTTAAAAGTTTATCTCCATGTTTGCTCTTAATCCAAATGTCCTAACCATAACAGCCATAGCTGATCTCGAATAGCCTTCTGTGCCATGATGAACTTATGCTTTGTCGAAATATTGTTATACACTAAGCGAACTAATTTGTAGGATGCACCTTATATACATCCCGCCTAATTCTATTAAGCTTTACAAGAAAGTCCTCCACTTTCTGCTCAGTTCCATCAACCTTCACAGTTAAGTCTTTTACATTCTTCTCAAGAAGGATAACCATAGCATATAAATGGTTGGTCAGTCTCAGAAGCTATAGGGAGTACATCTCCAACCCCATAACTTTACTTTCGAGAGGCTGAAATTTTCCGTCCATTTGTAGACGATTTCTCTGACTATGCACACCTATCCTCTTAACTGGAATGCCTGACATCCGTATGAACTTGTCCATGATGTAATGTATACCAACGCACTCGCATCTTTTATAGTTATAGAAATTCATGGAATATATGTTTGTACCTATCATCATTTAGTTTTCTTGTTGTGTCAATAACAAGAACCTGTACTGTGTGTGATTCCAGCAGTCCCCACGCATCTTGGCTAATTCTTTGAATGACATATCAGTTCTTATCTGCACTTGGTAAATGTATTTCAAATTCAAGTTGTCTTGTTTGAAGGCTATAATGAGGTTTACATAACCCCTCACCAACTGTTTTGGGGATATGTTTGACTCAAATAAAAAGCATCAACACCCATATGACCAAAACAGAAATAGCGTAGAGTTTGATCTTGGTTTTCGAGTGCAACATTATTAAATGTGAACATAATGTTTGGTTTTCCTTTTTCCAGTGGAGAGATTTCACTGCTTTCACTGCATGTCATGTTTGTTACATCATCAAAACCCCAAACCCTATAGTACCTTCTGCAGCAACTGGTACTTGGTCTGAAACAGAATTTTTGAGAACATGCACACATGCTTAAATTGGACTCCACGTGGGTGTGTTGGCACTGACATGAGATCGTCTGTCTTACCACAAATGGATGGATTTACAATTATCGCCTATTCACATTATCACAGTGCCAGTCACTTACAACAGAGTTCTGATGCTTCACTGACACTGCCATGATACTGACTACATCAGGTATTGGCATGCAATGGGCTTTTGTATAAAATATATTTATATTTGTACCTGTAAGTGTTGTCTATCATTCAGTTTAACAGTGATGATATGATCCAGACAGATTGTTGATGCTGTAGTAGTCTTGACATTGCTTTGAAAATCCTGAGAACAGTAACAATATTATGAGAGGTATATAAAAAAATTAAATACTGTTTGCTGTGGTATACATGTTCTTTTTAATCATTAGTCACACACAGGATACAGAAAATCAACAAAATCAGTTGGTTCTTTATTCACACAACTACATAATTTGGTAAACAAAACTTTCTTGTATGCATAGAATCCAGAGTACATTTCCCTCAAAGTGATGGGTAGTGCTTTAGCATCATGTTGATGTAGTGTTCTAAATCAGTTACACTCACACTAATTGTATGGCGATAGTTCAGAATGTCTTATATACAGTTTGAACATGAAGCAACCATTTGTTCAGTCTTTCCACCACTACCGATAGCACCATCTATGGACTGAACAAGTTTGCAAATGGTGAAGTGTTTTAAATAAATGGAGCAACCATCCTATGTCAGCACGAGTGCAGGACTCTCATATAGTGATGTTATAGATCGTCTTAGACCGACACAGCGAATGTCTGTGGGAGGACAGTATGGATTGTACTCTGCAGTCACATGCTGATTGAAATAGGGCTCTGCACTACAGACTTTATCCCAATCCAAATCCATAAACTTCACTTTAACACTTCACAGTGCATTTAGGATCCATAACACAATACGCCGGCCACTGTTCACTAATGGTTCTATACCTACACTATGTGATCAAAAGTATCCAGACACCTCACTGAAAATGATTTACAAGTTCGTGGCGCTCTTCATCGGTAATGCTGGAATTCATAGTGGTGCTGGCCCACCCTTAGCCTTGATGACAGCTTCCACTCTCGTAGGCATACGTTCAATCAGGTGCTGGAAGGTTTCTTGGGGAATGGCAGCCCCTTCTTCACAGAGTGCTGCACTGAGAAGAGATATCGAAGTCGGTTGGTGAGGCCTGGCACGAAGTCAGCGCTCCAAAACATACCAAAGGTGTTCTATAGGATGCAGCTCCGGACTCTGTGCAGGGCAGTCCATTCCAGGGATGTTACTGTCATGTAACCACTCCGCCACTGGCTGTACATTATGAACAGGTGCTCGATCTTGTTGAAAGTGGGAAGTAAGAGGTGCTTAAAACATAAATGTAGGCCTGTGCTTTGATAATGCCACGCAAAACAATAAGGGGTGCAAGCCCTCTCCACGAAAGACATTACCACACCATAACACCACCGCCTCCAAATTTTACTACTGGCAGGACACACGCTGGCAAATGATGTTCACTGGGCACTCAGCATACCCGCACCCTGCCATCGGATCCCCACATTGTGTACCGTGATTCGGCAATCCATATAACGTTTTTCCATTGTTCAATCGTCCAATGTTTACGCCCCTTACACCAAGCGAGGCGTCGTTTGGCATTTACCAGATTGACGTGTGGCTTATGAGCAGCTGCTCGACCATGAAATCCAAGTTTTCTCAGCTCCCGTCTAACTGTCATAGTACTTGAAGTTGATCCCGATGCAATTTGGAATTCCTGTGGGATGGTCTGGATAGATGTCTACCTGTTACACATTACGACCCTCTTCAACTGCTGGCAGTCTCTATCAGTCAAAAGATGAGGTCAGCCTGTACGCTTTTGTGCTGTACGTGTCTCTTCACGTTTCCAGTTGACAATCAGATCGCAAACAGTGGACCTAGGGATGCTTAGGAGTGTGAAAATCTCGCGTACATACGTATGACACAAGTGACTCCCAATCACCTGATCACGTTCGAAGTCTGTGAGTTGCGCAGAGCGCCTCATTCTGTCTAACGACAGCTGAGGTGGCTGGTATGGAGTACCTGGCAGTAGGTGGCAGCACAATGCACCTGATATGAAAAACGTATGTTTTTGGAGGTGTCCGGATACTTTTGATCACATAGCGTATATTTAAATGCTTCGTAACGCTAGCTGTTACATTATAACTTGAATGTAATAGCGTTAGAGTACTGGGAGGAATCAACAGCTCCTCACCCACGACGTCTACACCCTGTCCTTACAGTAACAATGTTCTGACATAGCACACAAGCTAGAAACCAGTACTGACCTGCACCATGTAGTGCTGGATGCCCGGCATACTTCTTCAGAGATTCAGGACAGGTTGAGTGTCTAAATCAGTGAATAGGATGGATAACAGCAACCCGTTGTCCTACTCCAACATGCTGGACAGGTGCGTTACAGGGTTCCACATTGCTGCAGACCCCAACAGGTGGGAGGTCACTGCAGGTTCCAACACACTACAGATCGCTGCCAATCGAGACATATTGGATGCTGTTGCCAGTCTAGATACACAGGATGTCTATGCCAGTCCAGACATGCTGGAAGTCGCTGCTGGTCTGGACACACAGGAACCTGCTGAACAAAGAAGAAGAAGAAGAAGAAGAAGAAGAAGGAACCATAAGCATCTGCAGACAAAGACATTGTGTTGAACAAAGAAATGGAATGTGACAAAGAGCCAGTATGTGTTGTAGCAACAACATGTAATGAGTACTTACTCTCAAGCTTATTCCTGTTCTGTCACTGGGAGGCACTGGATGATCGCAGCTGCTGCTGTTGCTGCTGCTGCTGTTGATGCTTCATGACTACTAGTCCACTGACTGAGACAGGTGGGTTACTGTGTTCTCCTCATATAGCCCATGATCACCTGACCAGTTATAGCATTCCTGCATCCCTATTGGCCCCCACCAATTCTCAGGTGGGAGAGGGGGGAATGCTGTGTTTCTACTGGTTCCTAAGAGAAGTGGTGGGGGGAGCAAATCTCATTCAAACACACTCTATGGTGGTGTGTAAACTAGTTCAGTCAGTCTGAGACTGTTGATGAAGAACACACATTCATCTCTTAGACATAGCGACTGAGCATTTTAAAAAACGGTAGACAATTCCCGCAGAAGCATCTAGCAGCATGAGTTGCGAAATATACCTTCAGCCCATCCTGGTACATCATCATTATTTAATAAAATGTATTCTTCTTTCTATGTCCATCCAATATCTGCACTTTCTAAGTTTCATGCAGGGAGCTATGAACACAGTCCTCAGCTGCATGACTGCAACTAATACAGCTGGCAAACTCCTCCTTGTCTGACACCAACATATCAACCATGGAACACATTGGACATACAATAAAGTAAAGACTTCCATCCACTCTCTCCGACAGCTCAGCACAGATTGAGTCTTTTTCCTGCCAATTCACAAATGATAAAGTGGGGGAGGGAGAAGGGAAGTGGGAGAGGTTGGTGTCCAACAGCGCCCTCTGGTGGTGGTGTTGTGAACTAAGAATTCAAAGTTTGAAATATTACCATTTTGAATTTTCCATCATTTTTTTTAAATTCCCACTATTTTGAATTTTCTGTCACTTTTTGAAATTTCCACCATTTTTTAATTTCTCGCCATTTTTGAATTTAATTAATTTGCATAATTCATTTAATTAATTTGCAAATCAGTTTAATCAATTTGCATACCAACATGCAATGTTGCCACTTGTACACCCCAGGGAGGCGAGGTGGGGGTCCAACCAAGAAGAGCCAGCATCTTGGATAAATTTGGCTACAATGCAAACTGCACCAGGATGAACTTTGCTCCTCTACTCGTTACCTATTCCTCAACTGTATACTGTACACCGTCCAATTGTTGGATAACTCACGCCATTTCTACTCGACTAAAAGTTACTTGTTCTTTTTGCAATGCAGTTGTGTGATGCATACCAGTAGAAAGTTTCATTACTAATAATACTGTAATTTATATCTGTGACAGTTAAGTACATTATATTAACGAAAATATAAAAAGAAATGGTCAACTACATCATGTAGGGAATAAGATTACGATATACATATTAAATTGCCCATAAAAACAATTCTCCGATTCATTCAAAACAATATATTGCTGTTGTCTTTAATTTTTATTTCTCCTATTCCTATATGTATCATTGTCTCGGAAATCGTCTGTTGTCATGATAGTTGTAATTGTGATTGTTGCATATGCACATGCGAAATGTTATTCCTTTGTACATAACTGTTTCCAAAATTACCATCTTGCTTTGGAGGATTGGTCACACTATCCCTGCTGGTTGTTATGATATAAATTTGAATTTTGTTTTGATCGTGCTGTGGTGGTCTATTGAGGATGTTCTCTCCCGGAAAGTGTTTTTGGTATGTTGGTTGTTCCTGTATCTTCTGCCTCTACTCTCATTACATGATTGTCCTCTTTTCTGGTTGTCATTATAATTGCTGTAATTCTGATAATATTTTCTGTTTTTGTGTATGTAGTCGGATTCTTGACTCTCAAACAATTGTAAAACGGCACAGAGTGCACTGATGTTTTCTTTCTGATGTCATGTCACCAAAGGAACACGTGAAGTTCTTGCAAGTTTAGAAATACAAAGCTGGATTAAAGCAGACTGGCTGTACGATTCTGTCAAATGATGGTTCTGTCGTACCGTGAGCTCGAAGAACTGCCTTAAAATTTCAAATTCTGAACTTTCAAAATTTGGCAAACCGATGAGTTCGCCCTTAACTCCACGCTCTGTAGTCTATGACAAGTGTGCTGTGAGAATTGCATTATGAAATTTCACTAAAGAAAAGCATTTTCATGCTTTGGGTCTCATCTACATAACCGGTTCGCCTTCCAAAAAACTGCAAATAAATTCTAAATTGTATGTCACTGGTCAAGCTAGTGGTGAGGAAAAGCGAAACTGATGGATCTACTGGTCAAGCTGGTAAAGAAAAGCGAAACTGTTGGATCCAATCTAAGGGATGCAAATCGTTTACTGCATTGTGAAAAACTTTAAAACATTCCAAACGATAAAAAACGTTTGTAGTCAAATCCACCGTGTCTTGTCAAGTAATTAAAGTTCTGTCAGTAAAATACGTGTGTGAATTTTCGCATTCATTTTGAAACTCTATTACACGTCTAAATCAGTTAAAATGTTGTTCTTGTAATAAATTTTTTTTTCTCGTCCGTGATAGCTGTCACTGCAATCACATGCATCTTGTTCCTGTGTCAAATGCTTTTCACTGTCACGTAGATGTATGCGTAACCTATTGATTTCTTGTACGCTCTCCTTATTTACGATCAATTTCCCCTCCTTTAGAAAGCTCTAAAGACTGAAATTTTATGACCTCTTTAAAATTTATTGGTTATATGTCTGCTGAGTGATGGCCTTTATTTACTTTGATTTGCTCAACTTTATTTGGAAGTTCATCGCTCTGTGCTTTCAGTGTTACAAATTGTTCTTTTGTTCTGGTGTAAATTTTAATTGTTTCTGTTTCCAAATTCCATATCTGTTCCAGTTGATTTTGTGACCTGCGCTACACATTTGCGACTGCGGCGCTAGGAACTACTTCATTAATTTTTTCAATAACAAAAGCTTTTTCTTCTAGGCATGTGTTTGTAATTTCTTTAAATTTTGTGTCAGCCACAGCCTTTCCCTGAGGAAATGATGATGTAATAGTCTCTGTGTTCCTGCAATTTCTTCTGTTCTTACAGAGATTTTGCTCAATTGTGTTTTCATCCTTGTCGTTATATGATTTGCGATTGAATTATTGCTTTCTGTTTGTTTTGTTTCAAGTACTTTGTTGTTTTCTTGTAATTTTCTTCGATTATTTTGTTGTTTTCTTGTAATTCTGTTCAGGGTCACTTCATAACTGATTTGCTAATGTTTTGTTACTTTCTTGTAAAAAGTGGTGAAGCATAAGAAATGCAAGTTCGTTTTTCTGCAAAAAATTGGTCCCAACTGTTGCTTGATGAACTGATTGTTCGTCTGTGTTTTCATTCACTACTGCGTTATTCGAAAAATTTTGTGTCGTCTGTACGGTGATACCGCCAGACTGGACGGAATCTAAAACTTTCGAGTCTCGCGTCTCACCATCAAAAGAAATTTAAGTTTGCAAAAATAGTGCCATCTGAATTCTGTGTATCGTCGTATTACTCGTAACCGGATTGTGTGGGAAGGAAGCATCTGTCTCAAGCACTGTTGTGTCTGTGTCTGTGTAGCACTAGTAAGTGACTCATCAGAAATGAAAGTATTGTTCACACTTGAATTTTGCATATTGGCTGTCTAAGAATGAGTGCTACGCGACTTCCTGTTTACTGATTTGTGCAGCATGGTAATTACAACAACAAAGAAAAATAGTAAAAATAAATAGAGTAATTTTCATAAATTACCCCCATGATTTGTAAGGCACCACTAATGATTAGTAAATAGTGCAGCAGCAATGCATATCTGCGACGTCTGAACCTGGATGCGAAGCAATAGCAAAGTAAAATATAAAAATAAATAAAGTAATTTTCATAAATTACCCCCATGATTTGTAAGGCACCACAAATGATTAGTAAGAAGCCGAACTTCTCCCAAACCAAACCCCTACGCTCATTTCATCTGTTGGTCACTAAATTCAACTGTGAGAATGAGTTGAGAAATCTGACTGCGAGAATTCTAAGAAAATCATGCCCTTTCTGAAACTTATTATTATCTGTGATCTGCTATGAACTTCGACGAAAACTTATTACTTTGAAACTAAACTTGGTCCCTCCGAAATTTAATTAGAGAACGAATATCTTTCCCATATTGTTTGGCTTCTAGGAGTCGCACTGGACAACGCTGTGCAAACTGCTGTCGTAGCTGTGGCACGTTTCGATAACAGAGCTGCAGAATATAACTATCCAGATATCTGAGTTCTGTAAAAACATAGCTATCATTCTTGGTTCACAATTTTTGATTATGGCTTTAAAGAAATTGAAAATTAATTGACTTTTGGGATGTGGACAATGACTCTGGCTTAAAGAAACTTAATAGCAATCCCATATCATTTGACTTAATATTATTTTATGAAACTTCAAGAACAGATATGCTTTCTCTGAAATAGCGCAACTATAATCCAAGAATTACAAAAATTAAACTTCACATGTATAATCGTTCCTTAAACAAAATTTCAGAACCTAGTTCTTAATCCTTAAACAAAATTCCAGAATCTAACTCTTATATCCATCTCTCACAATGATCGATAAATCCTAACAAAACAAACGAAAGCAAATAGATTCCTAATAACGATGTCTGACGAACCAAGAGTGCTACATCCTCAAACCGCAAATAAAACAAAGTTAATCATTACCTGTAACCCATTCTTCACAAAGAGTATAATTATATACCAATGCAAAAATCGATTACTTTTTGTCTCCACGATAAATCTTCCGTTAATCTATAATATAATTCCCAAAAATCTCCATTGCTTAGCGCTCACTGCGACTAAACCAAAACTCGACCATTCTCACCTCGCGATCAACAGATAAATCCGGCTGGCATCTTCGCAAAGCACAGCAGCCTCTCTGCCGAGGATTTTCTACTCATAAAATTCCTACGAAAATTTACACTTTTCATGTTAATACTAAGGTCTCCGTTAAGTGCGAGAAAATAAGAAAATTTCATGTGAGCAAATATCAAGCAGAATGCGAACAATATAAGGAAAATGGAAGTAAGCATGCAATACACAAACAGACTCTTAAACAGGAATAAGTATATATGGGTGCACAGAGCAGTAGACAACAGAACTAGCTTCTGTTTTATACAAAACAAAAATAAATATGGAAACATTTACATCACACAATATTCGACAAAAATCGAAGAGGATTGAAACATACAATAAAATTTAAACGGTGCAGTACCTACACTAAGTCGTAAACAAGAAAAAATGTGCATGAATTTGCACAAATTAGGATTAGTTTAATGAGGAACGAAAACAAATGTGGAAGATTTTACATTTTCTACTCATAATATGATATCATAAACTTGCAGCTCTCCAAGTGGCCTGCCAATGAACCATGGTCGTTATACAGGTAGTCCCAACATACGTTTTTCCCCCAAGATGAATCCTCTGCTCAACAGGCAATGACTGATCCATCCCCCATTGAGTTTGGAGAAGAATTTCAGCGCTCTTGCAAGGTTTTTCAGTAATTAATTGAGAAATTGTACAACACTTGCTTTGGGCTTCAAACTGGTGAAGATATTCGTGATGATGCTCATGTAACAGCAAATACTAGTTTTTCTCATGGTGTTAATGTGTGAAATGAGTTGAAGTTTTATGTACATATTACTCATGGCGCACGAAACCAAGACTACATAAAAAAAACACACAGGCTAACACAGCATTGCTCGTCAAAAGGAATCTTCTAGTGTCAAACATAGGCGTTACTTTGAGAAAGATATTTCGGAGAACCATGGACCTTGCTGTTGTTGGGGAGGCTTGCGTACCCCCGCGATACTGATTGCCGTACCTACATAGGTGCAACCACAACAGGGGGGGGGGGGGGGGATATCTGTTTGAGAAGCCAGATAAACGTGTGGTTCCTGAAGAGGGGCAGCAGCCTTTTCAGTAGTTGCAGAGGCAAGAGTCTTGATGATTGACTCATTTGGCCTTGTAACATCAACCAAAACGGCCTTGCTGTGCTGATACTGTGAACGGCTGAAAGCAAGGGGAAACTACAGCTTTACTATGTTGATAAATGATAATGGCGTCCTCTTGAGTAAAATATTCCCCATGCAGATCTGCGGGTGGGGAATACTCAGGAGGATGTCGGTATCAGGAGAAAGAAAACTGGCATTCTACAGTTCGGAGCGTGTAATGTCAAATCCCTTAATCAGGCAGCCAGGTTAGCAAATTTAAAAAGGGAAATGGATAGGATAGAGTTAGATGCAATGGGAATCAGTGAAGCTCGGTGGCAGGGGGAACAGGACTCCTGGTCAGGTCAACTCAGATTTATGAATACAAAATCAAATAGGGATAATGTAGGAGTAGGTTTAATAATGAAAAAAATAGGATCACGGATATCCTACTACGAACAGCATAGTGAACGCATTATTGTAGCCAAGATAGACACAAAGCCCATACCTACCACAGTAGTACAAGTTTATATGCCAATCATCTTCGCAGATGATGAAGAGATTGAAGAAGTGTATGATGAGATAAAAGAAATTATTCAGAAATTTACGGGAGAGGAAAATTTAGTAGTCATAGGGTACTGAAATTCGACAGTAGGAAAAGGATGAGAAGGAAAAGAAGTAGGTGAATATAGAATGGGGTCAAGGAATGAAAGAGGAAGCCGCCTGGTAGAATTTTGCACAGAGCATAAGTTAATCACAGCTGACACTTGATTTAAGCATCATGAAAGAAGGCTGCGTACGTAGAGATGACTAGGGGACAGCAGGTTTCAGATTGACTATATAATGGTAAGACAGGGATTTAGGAACCAGGTTTTAAATTGTAAGACATTTCTAGAGGCAGATGTGGACTCTGACCACAATTTATTCATTATGAACTGTAGATTAAAACTGAAGAAACTGCATAAAGGCAGTAGTTTAAGGAGATGGGAAATGGATAAACTGAAAGAACCAGAGGTTGTAGAGAGTTTCAGAGGGAGTGCTAGGAAAAGATTCGCAAGAACAGGGAAAGAGTACAATAGAAGAAGAATGGGTAGCTTTGAGAATTGAAATAGTGAAGGCAGCACAGGAACAAGTAGGTAAAAAGACGAGGGTTAGTAGAAATCCTTGGGTAACACAAAAGATGTAGAGTTTAATTGATGAAAGGAGAAAATATAAAAATTTTGTAAATGAAGCAGGCAAAAAGGAATACAAAAGTCTAAAAAATGAGAAGGAAGTGCAAAACGGCCAAGCAGGAATGGCAAGAAGACAAATGTAACGATGTAGAAGCATATTTCACTAGGGGTAAGACAGATACTGCCTACAGGAAAATTAAACAGACCTTTGGAGAAAAGAGAACCGCTTGTATGAAGATTAAGAGCTCAGATGGAAACCCAGTTCTAAGCAAAGAAGGGAAAGCAGAAAGGTGGAAGGCTTATATAGAGGGTCTATACAAGGACGATGTACTTGAGGGCAATATTATGGAAATGGAAGAGGATGTAAATAAAGATGAGATGGGGGATATGATACTGCGTGAAGAATCTGACGGAGTACTGAAAGAGCTAAGTCGAAACACGGCCATAGTAGTGGAAAACATTACGTTAGAACTACTGATAGCCTTGGAAGAGCCAGCCATGATAAAACTCTTTCATCATGTGAGCAAGATTTATGAGACAAGCGAAATATACTCAGACCTCAAGAAGAATATATTTATTCCAATTCCAAAGAAACCATAAGCGTACAGGTGTGAGAATTACCGAACTACACTCCTGGAAATAGAAAAAAGAACACATTGACACCGGTGTGTCAGACCCACCATACTTGCTCCGGACACTGCGAGAGGGCTGTACAAGCAATGATTACACGCACGGCACAGCGGACACACCAGGAACCGCGGTGTTGGCCGTCGAATGGCGCTAGCTGCGCAGCATTTGTGCACCGCCGCCGTCAGTGTCAGCCAGTTTGCCGTGGCATACGGAGCTCCATCGCAGTCTTTAACACTGGTAGCATGCCGCGACGGCGTGGACGTGAACCGTATGTGCAGTTGACGGACTTTGAGCGAGGGCGTATAGTGGGCATGCGGGAGGCCGGGTGGACGTACCGCCGAATTGCTCAACACGTTGGGCGTGAGGTCTCCACAGTACATCGATGTTGTCGCCAGTGGTCGGCGGAAGGTGGACGTGCCCGTCGACCTGGGACCGGACCGCAGCGACGCACGGATGCACGCCAAGACCGTAGGATCCTACGCAGTGCCGTAGGGGACCGCACCGCCACTTTCCAGCAAATTAGGGACACTGTTGCTTCTGGGATATCGGCGAGGACCATTCGCAACCGTCTCCATGAAGCTGGGCTACGGTCCCGCACACCGTTAGGCCGTCTTCCGCTCACGCCCCAACATCGTGCAGCCCGCCTCCAGTGGTGTCGCGACAGGCGTGAATGGAGGGACGAATGGAGACTTGTCGTCTTCAGCGATGAGAGTCGCTTCTGCCTTGGTGCCAATGATGGTCGTATGCGTGTTTGGCGCCGTGCAGGTGAGCGCCACAATCAGGACTGCATACGACCGAGGCACACAGGGCCAACACCCGGCATCATGGTGTGGGGAGCGATCTCCTACACTGGCCGTACACCTCTGGTGATCGTCGAGGGGACACTGAATAGTGCACGGTACATCCAAACCGTCATCGAACCCATCGTTCTACCATTCCTAGACCGGCAAGGGAACTTGCTGTTCCAACATGACAATGCACGTCCGCATGTATCCCGTGCCACCCAACGTGCTCTTAAAGGTGTAAGTCAACTACCCTGGCCAGCAAGATCTCCGGATCTGTCCCCCATTGAGCATCTTTGGGACTGGTTGAAGCGTCGTCTCACGCGGTGTGCACGTCCAGCACGAACGCTGGTCCAACTGAGGCGCCAGGTGGAAATGGCATGGCAAGCCGTTCCATAGGACTACATCCAGCATCTTTACGATCGTCTCCATGGGAGAATAGCAGCCTGCATTGCTGCGAAAGGTGGATATACATTGTACTAGTGACGACATTATGCATGCTCTGTTGCCTGTGTCTATGTGCCTGTGGTTCTGTCAGTGTGATCATGTGATGTATCTGACCCCAGGAATGTGTCAATAAAGTTTCCCCTTCCGGGGACAATGAATTCACGGTGTTCTTATTTCAATTTCCAGGAGTGTATATTCCGACATAACTGTCGTAAAGGAGTGTGAGTCTAAGTTAAATGTTTATTTGAGACTACAATAGTGAAGCCATACACACAGTACATATGTGCAGTACAAATGTATTGTGACTATGGCTTCAATATTGTAATGTCAAATAAACATTTAAATCACCGAACTATTAGTTTAATAAGTCATGTTTGCAATATATTAACACGAATTCTACACAGACGAATGGAAAAGGTGGTAGAAGCCGGAGGATCAGTTTGGATTCCACAGTAAAGCAGGAACACGCTAGGTAATACTGACCCTGCGACATATCTTAGAGGAGAGGTTAAAGAAGGACAAACCTACTCTTATAGCATTTGTAGACTCAGAGAAAGCTTTCGACAATGTTGAATGGAATAATCTCTTTCAAATTCTGAAGGTGGCAGGCGTAAAATACAGGGAGTTAAAGTCTATTTACGATTTGTAAAGAAACCAGATGGTAGTTATAAGAGTCAAGGGGCTCGAAAGGGAAGCAGTGGTTGAGGGGGGAGTGAGACAGGGTTGTAGCCTCTCCCCAATGTTATTAAATCTGTATATTGAGCAAGCAGTGAAGGAAACAAAAGAAAAATTCGGAGTAGGTATTAAAATCCATGGAGAAGAAATAAAAACTTTGAGGTTCGCCGATGACATTGTAATTCTGTCAGAGACAGCAAAGGACCTGGAAGAGAAGCTGAACGGAATGGACTGTGTCTTAAAAGAAGGATATAAGATGAACATCAATAAAAGCAAAATGAGTATAATGGAATGTTGCGGAATTAAATCAGGTGATGGTAAGGGAAGCAGATTAGGAAAAAAAAATTCGAAATTTGTGGTAAGGTCTTATGGGACCAAATTGCTGAGGTCATCGGTCCCCAAGCTTACACACTACTTCATCTAACTTAAACTGACTTATGATAAGGACGACACACACACACCCATGCCCGAGGGAGGACTCGAGCCTAAGAGGGGGGAGCCGCGCGGACTGTGACAAGACGCCCCGGACCGCGCGGTTACCCCGCGCGGCGCAGATTAGGAAATAAGGCACTTCAAGTAGTGGATGAGTTTTGTTACTTGGACAACAAAATAACTGATGATGGTCGATGTAGAGAGGATATACAGTGCAGACTGGCGATGGCAAGGAAAGCATTTCCTAAAAAGAGAAATTTGTTAGCATTGAATATAGATTTAGGTGTCAGGAAGTACTTTAATGAAAGTATTTTCTCGGATTCTAGAAATGTATGGAAGTGAAACATGGATGATAAAAAGTTTAGACAAGAAGAGAATAGAAGTTTCTGAAATGTGGTGCTACAGAAGAATGCTCAAGATTAGACAGGCAGATCACATAACTAATGAGGAGGTACTGAATAGAATTGGGGAGAAGAGGAATTTGTGGCACAACTTGACTAGAAGAAGGGATTGGTTGGTAGAACATGTTCATCTACATCTACATGATTACTATGCAATTCACATTTAAGTGCTTGGCAGAGGCTTCATCGAACCACAATCATACTATCTTTCTACCATTCCACCCCAGAACAGCGCGCGGGAAAACGAACACCTAAACCTTTCTGTTCGCGCTCTGATTTCTCTTATTTCAGTTTGATGATTATTCCTACCTATGTAGGTTGGACTCAACAAAATATTTTCGCATTCGGAAGAGAAAGTTGGTGACTGAAATTTCGTAAATAGATCTCGCCGCGACAAAAAACGTATTTACTTTAATGACTTCCACCCAAACTCGCGTATCATATCTGCCACTCTCTCTCCTCTATTACTTGATAATACAAAACGAGCTGCCCTTTTTGCACCCTTTCGATGTCCTCCGTCAATCGCACCTGGTAAGGATCCCACACCGCACACCAGTATTCTAACAGAGGACGAACGAGTGTAGTGTAAGCTGTCTCTTTAGTGGACTTGTTGCATCTTCTAAGTTTCCTGCCAATGAAACGCAACCTTTGGCTTGCCTTCCCCACAGTATTATCTATTTCGTCTTTCCAACTGAAGTTGTTCGTAATTTTAACACCCAGGTACTTAGTTGAATTGACAGCCTTGAGAATTGTACTATTTATCGAGTAATCGAATTATAACGGATTTCTTTTGGAATGCATGTGGATCACCTCACACTTTTCGTTATTTAGTGTCAACTACCACCTGCCACACCATACAGCAATCTTTTCTAAATCGCTTTGCAACTGATACTGGTCTTCGGATGACCTTACTAGACTGTAAATTACAGCATCATCTGTGTACAACCTAAGAGAACTGCACAGATTGTCACCCAGGTCTTTTATATAGATCAGGAACGGCAGAAGTCCCAGGACGCTTCACTGGGGAACACCTGATATCACTTCAGTTTTACTCGATGATTTGCCGTCTATTACTACGAACTGCGACCTTCCTGACAGGAAATCACGAATCGAGTCGCACAACTGAGACGACACCCCATAGGCCCGCAGCTTGATTAGAAGTCGCTTGTGAGGAACAGTGTCAAAAGCTTTCCGGAAATCTAGAAATACGGAATCAACATGAGATCCCCTGTCGATAGCGGCCATTACTTTGTGCGAATAATGAGCTAGCTGCGTTGCACAAGAACGATGTTTTCTGAAACCATGCTGATTAAGTGTCAATAGATCGTTCCCTTCGAGGTGATTCATAATGTTTGAATGGAGTATATACTCCAAAATCCTACTGCAAAACGACGTCAACGATATAGATGTGTAGTTCGATGGATTACTCCTACTACCCTTCCTAAACACTGGTGCGACCTACGCAATTTTCCAATCTGTAGGTACAGATCTATCGGTGAGCGAGCGGTTGTATATTATTGCTAAGTAGGAAAGTATTGTATCAGCGTAATCTGAAAGGAACCTAATCGGTATACAATCTGGACCTGAAGACTTTCCAGTATCAAGCGATTTGAGTTGCTTCGCAACCCCTAAGGTATCTAGTTCTAAGAAACTGATGCTAGCAGCTGTTCGTGTTTCAAATTCTGGAATATTACATTCGTCTTCCCTGGTGAAGGAATTCCGGAAAACTGCGTTCAATAACTCCGCTTTACCGGCACAGTCGTCGATAACAGTACCATCGGCACTGCACAGCGAAGGTATTGACTGCGTCTTGCCGCTTGTGTGCTTTACATACGACCAGAATTTCTTCGGATTTTCTACCAAATTTCGAGACAATGTTTCGTTGTGGAATCTATTAAAGGCATCTCGCATTGAAGTCCGTGCCAAATTTCGCGCGGCTGTAAATTTTAGCCAGTCTTCGGGATTTCGCGTTCTTCTGAGCTTCGCATGGTTTTTCCGTTGCCTCTGCAACAGCGTTCGGACCTGTTTTGTGTACCATGCGGGCTCAGTTCCATCTCTTACCAATTTATGAGGTATGAATCTCTCAATTGCTGTTGCTACTATATCTTTGAATTTGAGCTACATCTCGTCTACATTTGCATAGTCAGTTCGGAAGGAATGGAAATTGTCTTTTAGGAAGGCTTCTAGTGACACTTTATCCGCTTTTTTAAATAAAATTATTTTGCGTTTGTTTCTGATGGATTAGGAAGAAACTGTATTGAACCTAGCTGCAACGACCTTGTGATCACTAATCCCTGTATCAGTCATGATGCTCTCTATCAGCTCTGGATTGTTTGTGGCTAAGAGGTCAAGTGTGTTTTCGCAACCATTTACAATTCGCGTCGGTTCGTGGACTAACAGCTCGAAATAATTTTCGGAGAAAGCATTTAGGACAATCTCGGAAGATGTCTTCTGCCTACCACCGGTTTTGAACAAGTATTTTTGTCAACATATCGAGGCAAGGTTGAAGTCCCCTCCAACTATAACCGTATGAGTGGGGTATTTATTTGTTACGAGACTCAAATTTTCTCTGAACTGTTCAGCAACTATATCATCGGAGTCTGAGAGTCGGTAGAAGCAGCCAATTATTAACTTAGTTCGGCTGTTAAGTATAACCTCCACCCATACCAATTTGCATGGAGTATCTACTTCGGCTTCACTACAAGATAAACCACTACTGACAGACACAAACACTCCACCGCCAATTCTGCCTAATCTACTTTTCCTGAAAAACGTCTGAGACTTCGTAAAAATTTCTGCAGAACTTATTTCAGGCTTTAGCCAGCTTTCTGTACCTATAACGATTTAAGATTCTGTGCTTTCTATTAGCGCTTGAAGTTCAGGGACTTTCCCTGCACAACTACAACAATTTACAACTACAATTCCGACTGTTCCTTAATCCAAGCACATCCTGTATTTGCCATGTACCCTTTGAGATTGCAGCCCACTCCGTACTTTCCTGAGGCCTTCTAACCTAAAAAACCGCCCAGTCCACGCCACACAGCCTCCGCTACCCGTGTAGCCGCCAGCTGAGTAGAGTGAACTACTGACCTCTTCAGCGGAACCCGAAACCCCACCATCCTATGGTGCAAGTCAAGGAATCTGCAGCCAACACGGTCGCAAAACCGTCTGAGCCTCTGCACCAACGGTCCGCAGTCGGTTCTGTCAACAATGCTGCAGATGGTGAGCTCTGCCTTCATCTCGTAAGAAAGACCAGCAGCCTTCACCAAATCAGCCGCTGGAATCCAGAGAGAATTTACTCAGATCCAAAGCGACACACGTCATTAGTGCCGATATGTGCCACCACCTGCAGCTGGCTGCACCCTGTGCTCTTCATGGCATCCTGAAGGACCCTTTCCACATCAGGAATGACTCCACCCGGAATGCACACGAAGTGCGCACTGGATTTCTTCCCCTCCTTAGCTGCCATATCCCCAAGGGGCCCCATTACGCGCCTAACATTGGAGCTCCCAACTACCAATAAGCCCACCCTCTGCGATTGCCCAGACTTTGAAGACTAAGAAACACCCTCTCAAACAGGGGAAGCTGCTGCATCTGGCTCAGCCAGAGACAGTACCTGAAACCTGTTTGTCAGACGCACCGGGGAAGGGGGGGGGGGGGGGGGGCTTTCTGATCAGCCTCCGGGGACGCCGCTGCCTGCCACACCTTGGAACGACCTCCCAATCAACCACAGGCGAGGGCTCAGCCCCACTGCGGGCAGCAACCGGGGCAACCACAGCGGCAGACCGATCTGGGGACAGACGGGACGAGGTTGACATGCCTGTGATCCCCATAGTGGTGGCCATTGGCAACAGCCTCTAGCTGCGTGACTGAAGTCAGCGCTGCCTGCAGCTGTGAGCAAAGGGATGCCAACTCAGCCCTCATCCGAACACAGCAATCACAGTCCCTGTCCATTCTAATCGATGTGGAACAGCAGTTACTGAAAAACGAGTCCGTGTCTAGCTAATGCAAGGGAAACATGCAAAGAATGCATGAACTAACCTGTACTAATGCCTAACGACTGAACTATAATCTGCCTGAATTTACGATTACAGGAACTAAAACTCGAAATTACACCTCCTATACGAAACTCACACGCAATTTAAGTAAGAATCTACGAAGTAAACACAGAAAAGAAGCTATATACGAATCTTTCTGCGCTGTCGATGAGCACCAACTGGGAGCTCAGGCCAGGGAGCAATCTGGCTGTGACCAACCGACACTGGCCATCAAGGCATCAAGGGATTACCAATTTAATATTGGAGGGAAGCATGGAAGGTAAAAGAGATGAATACCAGAAGGATGTAGCTTGCAGTACTTGCTTGGAGGTGAAGAAGCTGACACAGGATAGAGTAGCATGGAGAGCTACATCAAATCAGTCTTTCGACTGAAGACCACAACCACACTTCTGGGACACTACACCTGGAGGTAAGCATTGTACAGGAATAAATAATGGACTGCAGACGAAATGGAAAACAAGAGAAGAGAAACATTAAAAATGTGGTGGTACAGATGCTAAAAATTAAGTAGCCTGATAAAAAATATTAAGTTGCTCCACATAACGGGCCTTAAAAAGAATGTGGGGAAAACGCTAACGAAAAGAAGTGACAGGACAATAAAACATGAATTAGGACATCAGGAATAACTTCCATGGTATTAAAGAGGGACATGCAGAGAGCAAAATTTGTTTAGAAATGCGGTGACTGGAATGTACACAACAAAGAATTGAGATTGTTGCTTTGTATGCTGCTGCAACATGAAGAGACTGGTATAGGAGAAGAAACTGATGAAACGCCTCAAACTCGTCAGAAGACGGATGATCTGCAGAAAAAAAATGTACAGGTAGAAGCTCCCAGATGGACAGTGCTGCTCTTTATTCACACATAGAGTACTTCAGAATGTACAAATATTACAAACTTAACAGATTTGGAGAACCTCCTTGAAACGATAAACACAAGGCCTGTTCCTTAGATAAGTATCGTTCTCAAATAAAAAGAAAACAAGTACACTTTTCTTAGCAATTTTATTTTTATGTGAATGTATCCCAGATCACTTGCAGGCCTGTGGTCCTGCATTAGTACATTTGAATTTTGAGAGTATTGTGCGAGAGGCTTCACTGCCCTCCCCTTATTTCCACTCTTTTCTGCAATACTTTACAAATTGCACACACCTGCAGTGCTTGGCTTGCCAAGACATACTACTGTCCTTTACAGTGTCTCTACGTCAGCTGGCACATCAGCTCTCAGCGGGTCTCTCATCCATATCTGCAAGCACAAAGGACCCAGAATGACTCGTTACGTACACTCAAAGTAACAACATCTTTCGGCAGAGGGCAGATTATACTGCACAAGCTGACCTGTCCAGTCTGCAAGATGCCACTAGATGGATCGTGCAGTGGCAAAATATCTTACAGAACCCAACATACTCCCACTCGGTAATAAGTTTTCTCATTTTACAAGAAAAACATAAATTTAACAAGCAACAAAATGAAAATGTCGGTATTAAGTAAGGAAAACAATGAAAATGAATGTCACTAGACACAATATTAGAGCATATAAAAATGAAATACACTACTATTTAAAATAAACAAAAAAAGAAATGATATTACTGTCACACTGCATGTGAAGTACGAAATGTACTAACTAATAAGACATAGAAAACAAGAAACATTACTGTCACATTGCACAAGGCACATGAAAGTTACGTACAAGAAATAAAAATTAACAAAATATTACTGCATGCAACATGACAGTTAAGAAAATAATACCGACAACAGTCAATCAGTCCACAAGAAAACATTAATAGCTTGGCAAACTGAGATTGCGTGTTGCGTTACTGTAAATAGCAATCTGTCTTTACTGACTCAATGCTTAGGCAGGGGTCACAATTTTGTTATAGGCATCTTAACCTGCCTATATGCAGCTTTCACCATCACTACACTGACGTGATTATCAAGACCACGAAACAGCTGCTCAATGGCAGTGAGCCTTCACACCAATGGACCAGCACGTGAATACTGATCTGGAGCTGCCATGCTCCTTCCGATGTCCATTTACTGTTTGCTGCAGCTGATATAGTTACTCAGTGGGCCCTCTTCCAAAAAGAGTGGTGTAACTGTTTTACCAGTTGCCACCTGTGCAACTAGTTGGAGGGGCACATGTTTGAGGATAGGGAAAACATTGTTTTGCAGTAAATCTCTGATGTTCCAATCATTGAGAGGCTTGTCACGTTGCCCCAAACTGGCCAACAAATCTTCAATTTCTGTCATGAACTGTATCTTGCTGAATGTGTGTCCTGCACTATTCGATTTGCTTGCATACAGATTTTCGTGGAGTTGACGGAATCCTACCTAACAAAATCAATAAAATTTTGTATTAATCAGAGTGGGATGATTTGGCTTCTCTAGTCTTTTCTTGCCTAAAATGCCAAAGAAAACATCTACCACCAGAACCATTTCTATTCCGGCAGGCTTATAGAGTCGGGATCAGCAACAGGGATGTTTCAACTAATGGTGTCTAAGTACTTAAATGGCAACTCACTGTTGACACTGTCTGCAACAGCACAAATGGTTATAATGCAAGAACCATTAAGCTTGGAAGACACATCGATCTTACAAGTTTGTCACACAGACGCTATTTTTTATGCTATTCACTGGGAATGACGGTTTTCTTAGTTTTAGGTTCATTTTCTTTGCTGTGCCACAGGAAAAAAGGTCCGTTGACGCGAACTGTCTAGGAGTGCCCTACAAGATTGCTGTCTATCCATGCCGCCTTTAATAGTGACGGTCACTTGACCTGTGGAACAATGCTTTTTGCCTTCCATTAAAGGCCACACAAGCAGGAGCCTTATTCTTTAAGGCATATTGATCAGGGCAGGTGCACAAGAAACACAGTTTATTTTTCGTGACAAATACCAGACGATCGTCTATGCCTAGTACTTGCAATCCCTTGCATTTGGTGACCGAATGACATTGGGTGCAAAATTTGTAATTTTCTTTCCTATCAGCGTAAGTCAGGTATTCTTTGTCACATGTTTCATTTGACTTATGATAGAGGAAATGGTCTTTCAAATCTTAAGAGCTTGACATTTTGTTTCCAAAAAATTCATTAGTTGATTAGAGTGGTGAACGTGGACTCAGACATTTGCACCACCCACTCACGACAGTCTATGGGCCGCAAAACAGGCAGAACTGTTTCCGAAAGAATGACTTCATGAAAGGAACGTCAGGCTTAATAACCTCTAATACCTTCAAATGGCTTCACCGCATCACCAGTCTGTACAAACTTTAATTTTATTAATGTACTATATACCTAGGATGTTTTAGAACAGTTAGCCTAATTCTGAAGACGACGCTCGTAGTAGCGTCGAAACCAGGTCAATTTTGACTTAATATTTGTGACCGAGGGCTTATTTATTCCAATATCATTAATTAAATGCCTTTAATCAGTCACGTAGCATGTAGGTAAGGGCAACGAAGTCTTTTAGATTATCATACCACTGCGTGAGACGCCCTTAAGCAATCGACAGATTTCCAAATGTGACAGGTATATGTCTCAAAACGTCCTTTGCACCGCCTCGCAAAGTAGAATTCAAATAATGAAGTCATCAATCGAATTATTATTCATAATGAGAGTAAAGAAGGAATCGCTGTAAAACGACCACTTCCACTGAAGACACTCCCCTTCAAAATTTGGCATGTTGGTAGCAGGTGGTTTCAACATACCGATTCTATAGGCTGTGGTAGCTGAGCATGCCTCTTCGTTACACCCTCAATAGTGGATTCAACGAATCCCAATAATCCTCGAATTCCATCCTGTCCTTAGTACGATCCGCAGATTCGTCTCCAAATTCCAAACAGACTTGAGACAACTCAAAATCAGACTGAATCTGCGTCAGTCTGCTTAATTTTGATTCCAGAATTTCAATGCCAGCACTATCTGCAGGCTGCAAAGAAAAACACAGCAACCTTTCTCTGTTAGACTAATCTTCTCTCAGAGGAATCCACGTCCGAGCAGCGAAGACGCCTCAGACGCTAGCAGCTGGCGCAGCCGGGGGTGCTGTCACCGCTGGCCCGAAGTTTCGGCGGGAGCAGGTGAAGTCGCAGAAGATGCTTTGCGCCGTCCAAACTGCCCACACCTTGCGTTCAACAAGACGCGCTGACTATCGGTTAAACATGTCTCCGAACGCTGAATGTTGTTTCTGAAGTCACAAACAGGCCTTAGAACAGTCGGTAGCACTTACCGACGAAACAGAGAAGTTGTGCAACTCGCACGTGTGTAGTTTCTCGTAGTTTTTACACATTCACAAATATCGGAACAAACAAACAAACGAGCGAAGGTAACTATTCGGAGTATTCAATGGATCCGGCCCGGAGGACTATAAAATGTACGCAGTGACGCAATTCACTTTCAGGCACCTGGTTCTGCATTGGTGAACTTAAGTTTTTGAGTGTATAGTGCGAGAGGACTCACGGCTCTTCCCTTATTTCCACTGAATGATGTGTCAGAACACAACGTATTAGCTAAAAATACTTTATTCTCTAATACATTACAAATCACAAAAGTCTGCCCTCTCCAGAGCTCGCTGGCCAAGAAATTTCTTTTTGCAAGGGTTTCTCCAAACTACCTGGCGCATCCAAACTCAACAGCCACTCACCAGTACCTGCGTACACAAAGGTCCCGGAAAGTATCATTACACACATCAGAGAGCAGAAAATGCTGGACAATCTGACTTTCACTTCTCCTAGTAGCCAACAGATGGCACTTGGAGTGGCAAAGTGAGTTATGGAAGTCAACACCATAGAAAAAAAAAGAAAAGAAATTTCGAGAATCTTCCAGAAATGATAGATGCTAGTACTAACTAATAAATAATAATTGCTGGCTCTGTTTGAAATTGCATACAGCTCGCTGCATTGCCCCATCTTCTGGAGAAAAACTGCAGCGCCCTGGATGTAGATCTTGTCGGAGGAATCTTCTGGTGTACACTTGTATGTGGCACCCGCATATAATAATAATAAATAAACTAAAATGAAACTATGATACTATAAACAATGTATGTCTCTGATTGGCTTTATAATGCGGATCGCTTACTGTGACCACCGCAGAGCCAAAGATACTGCTTCAGATCTGAGATTGTAGTGTTGGAGTAAGAGCGTTGGCACATAGTAGTAGTTATCTGTCCGTAAGTGTAGGCAGTTTTTGTGGTGTGCTCTGTGATGCCACCAAGTGCTAGGTTAATGTAGAAATTACGAGAACATGTCAGCAGACGTCTTCTCACAAGCAAGGTAAGGATGGTAAATATTTATGACTTTCGTTGTCAGTTGTTGAGTAAACCCAGTATGTAAGTAAACTATACTACTGGCCATTAAAATTGCTACACCAAGAAGAAATGCAGATGATAAACGAGTATTCATTGGACAAATATGTTATGTTAGAACTGAAATGGGATTACATTACCACGCAATTTGGGTGTATAGATCCTGAGAAATCAGTACCCAGAACAACCACCTCTGGCCGTAATAACGGCCTTCATACACCTAGGCATTAAGTCAAACAAAGCTCTAATGCCGTGTACAGGTACAGCTGTCCCTGCAGCCTCAACACGATACCACAGTTCATCAAGAGTAGTGACTGGCGTAGTGTGACGAGCCAGTTGCTCGGCCACCATTGACCAGACGTTTTCAGTTGGTGAGAGATCTGGAAAATGTGCTGGCCAGGGCAGCAGTCGAATATTTTCTGTATCCAGAAAGGCCCGTACAGGATCTGCAACATGCGGTCGTGCATTATCTTGCTGAAATGTAGGCTTTCGCAGGGATCGAATGAATGGTAGAGCCACGGGCCGTAACACATCTGAAATGTAACGTCCACTGTTCAAAGCGCCATCAAGGCGAACAAGAGGTGACCGAGATGTTGTAACCAATGCCACCCCATACCATCACGCCGGGTGATACACCAATATGGCGATGACGAATAAACGCTTCCAATGTACGTTCATCGCGATGTCGCCAAACACGGATGCGACCATCATTATGCTGTAAACAGAACCTGGATTCACCCGAAAAAAAATGACCTTTTGCCATTCGTGCACCCAGATTCGTCGTTGAGTATATCATCGCAGACGCTCCTGTCTGTGATGCAGCGTCAAGGGTAACCACAGACATGGTCTCTGATCTGATAGTCCATGCTGCTTCAAACGTCGTCGAACTGTTCGTGCAGATGGTTGTTATCTTGCAAACGTCCCCATCTGTTGACAAAAGAATTTCATATACATTTCAAGTATTATTGGCTGCATTGCACACCACTGAGCCTGTAGCTAGCATTTTTTTTTTTTTTTTTTTATGAGAGAACATAATATATCGCGTTCCACCGTTGCTGCTTTAGAGGAAAGACAATTCAGTTTATATATTATGCGTTAAAATGCTTCTAATGGCTCTGAGCACTATGGGACGTAACTGCTGAGGTCATCAGTCCCGTAGACTTAGAGCTACTTAAACCCAACTAACCTAAGGACATCACACACATCCACGCCCGAGGCAGGATTCGAACCTGCGACCGTAGCGGTCGCGTGGTTCCTGACTGTAGCGCCTAGAACCGCTCGGCTACTAGGTCCGGCTATATGTTATGTTATGGGCACAGGGGCCAAAGTCATCAGTTTTCAACAAGGCCAGAGGATCAAGTGCCTAAGGGTTGAATGTATTTTTCAGTGACTGTGTTTCTTTATTAGTACTAGAAGTTACATTGCCCAACCGATTCGTACTAAGTTTTTGCTAACAATAACAAAGAGTAAACACTCCATTTGCAGTTACAACACGCAGGTCGAAATGTCCAGTTATATATCCATTCCTCAGTCTCGCGTTCATTCTGAAATAATCGAAGAACGTGACACTTTCATTCAGCGTAAACAAAAAATATTTATAAAGAACGTTAAACTTAAAATAACCGGGGTTCAGTATCACCAGAACCAAAACTGTCAAGTATATTTATCTGAAAACATCGATTTCCAAAACCAATCACATTTACATTCATCTCAAAAATATTATTCCCAGAACTCCGGAAGATAGACGTTGACTGTGGATATTGTATCACAGACACAGTCACTGTTCAGAGATGTTACTAAACATGCCCAAAGATGTAAACAACCATGCATGAGCAGCGCCTTTTAGAGGGAGGGGGTCCGACAGGTGATCAGTTCCAGTCATTCCACCAGGAAGGAGGTACACGGCTCGTGTTGTCTATAGTTCAAGCGTGCCTAGACGGTCAATACCGCGGTGCGATCGCGTCCGCATTGTTACTTTGTGCCATGAAGGGCTCTGAACAAGGGAAGTGTTCAGACGTCTTGGAATGAACCAAAGCGACGTTGTTCGGACATGGAGGAAGTACAGAGAGACAGGAACCGTCGATGACATGCCTCTCTCAGGCCACCCAAGGGCTACTCCTGCAGTGGATGACCGCTACCTACGGATTATGGCTCGGAGGAACCCTGACAGCAACGTCACCATGTTGAGTAATGCTTTTCGTGCAGCCACAGGACTCAAACTGTGTGCAATAGGCTGCAAGATGCAGAACTTCGCTCCCGACGTCCATGGCGAGGTCCATCTTTGCAACCACGACACCATGCAGAGCGGAACAGATGGGCCCAACAACGTGCAGACAATCGTCGGAGACGTGTTTGGAGGCAACCCGGTCAGGCTGAACGCCTTAGACACACTGACCAGCGATTGCAGCAAGATGGATGTTCCCTACTGTTTTGGGGTGGCGTTATGTAAGGCCGACGTACGCCACTGGTGGTCATGGAAGGTGTCGTAGCTGCTGTACGATGCGTGAATGCCATCCTGCGACCGATAGAGCAACAATATCGACAGCATATTGGCGAGGTATTCGTGTTCTTGGACGACAATTCGCGCTCCTATCGCGCACATCCTGTGAATGACTTCCTTCAGGATAACGATATCGCTCGACTAGAGTGGCCAGCATGTTCTCCAGATATGAAATCTATCGCACATGCATGGGATGGATTGAAAAGGGCTGTTTATGGACGACGTGACCCACCAACCACTCTGAGGGATCTACGCTGAATCGCCGTTGAGGAACTGGACGATCTGGACCAACAGTGTGTTGATGAACTCATGGATAGTATGCCATGACGAATACAGGCATACATCAATGCAAGAAAACGTGCTACTGGGTATTAGAGGTACCGGTGTGTACAGCAATCTGACTCACCACCCCTGAAGTTCTCGCTGAATTGTGGTACAGCATGCAGTGTGTGGTTTTCATGAGCAATAAAAAGGGCGGAAATGATACTTATGTTGATTCTATTCCAGTTTTCCGTACAGGTTCCGGAGTTCTCGTAACCGAGGTGATGCAAACCTTTTTTTGATATGTTTGTTGCGCTATATAAGTACAACATAGCAAATTTTGGAAACACATAAATTACTTTTATACGATTTTGCTTTCCCAGACTGAGACGTTACACACAATTTTGACACTGATACACTGACGCTGTCCATTTTTACGTCTTCTGTAGCTATGCAACACCTGAATGATATGTACTAAATTTCAATTTCCATCGTATAGCAATAATGAGAAATTACTGAAATACCAATAAGGTAAGTTTTAGCCCCAAGAATACAGCTGCGACTATGAACGAAATGACATTCACACTTGCTTCAACAGCAAGAATTTGAAAAGAAAATTTTACGGCATTTATTCTACGAAATTTCTTTGTAACCAGCTACTATATTTACATTACAGACATGGACCAATTTCGACGACATAAATTATTTCTGCAGTTCGACGTCTTGCATTCTGGAGACATTACACTACCGCTGTGTATTATTTAACATTTTTCAGCTTTGTATAATTTTTCCTACTTAAAAGGAAATATGGTATTTGTCATTTCTCTTGAAGAAGTCGTTATTTATATTACCAGTAAATCTCAGCTTATGCTTATTTTGGTTCTACATGCGAGTCCACCACTTTAAGTAGTAAAGGAGTTTTGCTATTTGGGGAGCAAAATAACTGATGATGGTCGAAGTGGAGAGGATATAAAATGTAGACTGCCAATGGCAAGGAAAGCGTTTCTGAAGAAGAGAAATTTGTTAACATCGGGTTTTGATTTAAGTGTTAGGAAGTCGTTAATGAAAATATTTGTATGGAGCGTAGCCATGTATGGAAGTGAAACATGGACGATAACTAGTTTGGAGAAGAAGAGAATAGAAGCTTTCGAAATGTGGTGCTACAGAAGAATGCTGAAGATTAGATGAGTAGATCATATAACTAAAGAGGAGGTATTGAATAGGATTGGGGAGAAGAGAAGTTTGTGGCACAACTTAACTAGAAGAAGGAAACGGTTGGTAGGACACGTTCTGAGGCATCAATGGATCACCAATTTAGTTTGGAGGGCAGCGTGGAGGGTAAATATCGTAGAGGGAGACCAAGAGATGAATACGCTAAACAGATTCAGAAGGATGTAGGTTGCAGTAGGTACTGGGAGACGAAGAAGCTTGCACAGGATAGAGTAGCATGAAGAGCTGCATCAAACCAGTCTCAGGACTGAAGACCACAACAACAACATGCGAGTCCACATAGCTATCAAACACAGCTGACCTTTTACTTGACACATGTCCCATTCTTATACAATTTCAAATGGTAACTTATTTCCACTATTCCTTGATTATTCAGCATTTCATTAGATGGTGACGTGCCCGGTAGGGGACTCTAGCAAGTGGTTCTCTTACTGTAAGTTGAGACTTTGCACGTATTTTTTGTTTTGTTTTCAAATGCATCTGCATGAAAACAACAACTGAAAGACACACCATCTATTTTGACATGTGTCCAGATCACATCCCTTGGGTGGTCTGACTGCTGCAAACTGTAAGTCAAACTTTTTTTTTGTTGTAATAAGAATTCGTTTCCTTTGGTACATAGCCTCTATATACCTTATGCTCATTTGTTTCTGTTGCTATTTTGTCTTTACTTATACCATGTCATGTGATAATTTTATGATGCTATGCTACTCCACTTTGCCATTATTGTTCTATGCTACTCCACTTTGCCATTATTGTACTCCCGAACTAAGATACAATCACTACTGACATTTAAGCTAATGCTTGATGAATTACTATTAATTTTTTATTAGGCTAGTCACTCTTTGCACTTCATAATGTTGCCATTATTCGTTTATGTCCAGTCTTGTGCTCTGTTTTGCTATATATCTCTTGCACTTGATGATGCCACTAATGCCAGCCCGAGTGGCCGAGCGGTTCTAGGCGCTACCGTCTGCAACCACGCGACCGCTACGGTCACAGGTTCGAATCCTGCCTCGGGCATGGATGTGTGTGATGTCCTTAGGTTAGTTCGGTTTAAGTAGTTCTAAGTTCTTGGGGACTGATGAACTCAGCAGTTAAGTCCCATGGTGCTCAGAGTCATTTGAACCATTTTTTGATGCCGCTAGTTTACTTGCTTTCACCTATGTAGATTTAAGAAATCAATGTACCAAGTAATTCATGTCCATTGCATATACTCATCCATTTCGTATATTTTGCAGAACCTATCTTCTGAAATCTCATTGTATCAGAATGAGCCATTACGCTCATAAGCCTTATCAGTCATTCCCATATCCTTCCCTGTAGATACTGCAGTGTTAGAGTTATATGTTATTTACCAGACTGAAATTTATGAAGCCACAAGGGAGCAATACAACCTATAAATATTGTTTATTTACTCACACAAAGCCATACTTTGATTTTATGATGCTATTTGTCTAATGTGTACTCATACAGGCTGTACATAGACATACTTTTATATAATACTGCTATTTGTGCACTTGTTCTTGTAAAAGCCATATCAAATTACATATTCTCATTATGAATTATGAATAGGCCCTTGAGTGCCACATAAAGTTATAGGTAAATGATATTTTATGATACTTTCTCAGCTTTCATGTTTATCTCACGTAAAACCAAGCCACTGTGGGCCAAAAAGATGATTTCTGTCAAATTTTTAGCTATTAAGGTCAGCAGTTATTTCATGTACTAGGCCACTTGAGGCACGAAGAACTCTCAATTCTTCCAAGTTTATTGATGTTATACAGTTGGATTTTTTAAATACAATCATGAAATGTTACGTCATAATGGTACTTAGAACTACACTGTAATGGTTCTATACTACTCAACATTTCTGCTTATCAGTAATGAGATAAATTTACCACACATTTGTTGTACAAGGTACTTCCATATATGTGGCAAGTTTGTTAAACCACTTGGAGGGTTATGAGAGAAGTCTACTGGGGTACAGTTGTATGTGGCACCCGTATATGATAATCATTAGTAAACTAAAATGAAATTGTGTTACTATAAACGATGTATGTCTCTGATTGGATTTATAAAACGGATCGCTGACCGTGCACGACCGCGGAACCAAAGATACTGCTTGAGGTCTGAGATTGTAGTGTTGGAGTAAGAGAGCGCTTGAGACATAGTAGTAGTTAGCTGTCCGTAAGTGTAGGCAGGTTTGTGGTGTGCTCTGTGAAGCCACCAAGTGCTACATTAATGTAGGAATTACGAGAACGTGTAAGCAGAAGTATTCTCACAAGCAAGGTAAAGATGGTAAATATTTATGACTCTCGCTTTGCCAGTGCGTTAGCGTAGATAATTGGGCGATAACTGTCAATTGTCGAGTAACTAAAGAATGCACGTAAACTGATTTGATGTAAAGGCTAGTTAGATACTTCCCTTTTGTAATTTTTCTAAGATTTATTAACTCAGATATCTGTAATTTGATGATTTGTATTTGTGTTTTTAGTGGGGTTAGATAATATTTGCTGTATAAACTTCATTGTTTGTAAATCAATTAGTAAAAACAGTGCAATTATTCTGGGTAATGCTATCTCAGTCGTTAGATGTTTTGAAAAGCCAAAGTTAACTTGGAATAAAATTTTACTAAAAACTTGGTGTTAGTAATTCACCGCGGTCAGTACCGCCTCCCTGTCCAGGTCATATGTTTTTCAAAAACGTTGGATTTTTCTTAAATGTTTTCATTCAGCCAAAAGAATTTCATGTACGGATTTTTCTTAAATGTTTTCATTCAGCCAAAAGAATTTCATGTACATTTCAAGTATTACTGCCAGCATTACACACCACTGAGCCTGTAGCTAGCATTTTTTTTCATGAGAAACCAGAATATATCGCGTTCCACCGTTGCTGCTTTAGAGGTAAGATAATACAATTTATTTGTTACCTGTACAGGGACCAAAGTTATCAGTTTTGGACAGGGCCAGAGGATTCAGTGCCTAAGGGCCTGAATGTATTTCGCAGTGGCTGCATTTCTTTATTGGTATTGGAAGTTACGTTGCTTAATCGATCCTTACAAAGTTTTTGCTAACAACGACACAGAGCAAGCACACCACTTGTAGTTAGAACGCGCTACATGTTAAGTCCAGCGTCGTTATGCGAGGCAGCTGTCTGCCTTCTTCGGTTCTAGCGAGGAGGTGTTTCACATAGTGGTACTGGGTATCGTACAGTTAAAATGGGAATAGTGTACCCATTGTTATTTCGGCCTTGCGACCATGGAGCAGAAAGAATTGTGTGAAGCCTATAGTGTTTTGTTTCGCTGTGTTATATGTGAATGTCACAGTAGGTAGTATTGTATCCCATTCCCTCCCTTCGACATCAATGTACATTGCGATCATATCTGCCAAAGTCTTATTAAAGTGTCCTGTGAGGCCATTCGTCTGTGGGTGGAAGGCAGTTGCCATCCTGTGGGTGATGTCACAACGTGAACTTATCTCTTATAATAGTCTTCACTGGTAAACATTTCCACGATCAGGGATCATCACATGGGGTGGTCTGTGCTTCAAATGATGTCTTCTGTAAGGTACCTTGTAATTTCCGGTGAGGTTCAACAGTCGGTACATCCTTTGTGACATCGCAGTGGGTGAGTTAGTACAAACTATTATTCATCAATTCCTGTTTGTCGCTTTCGGGAATCTCTTAGTGAGGTCGAGGCCATTTCGATGGAATGGCACCACTACAGGTGGAATTGGTACCAGGCGCCCTGGAGATAATTGTGACTCAACCGCCCAGAGTAATCTTTGTTGTGCGTGCTTGTTGGAACAGCTTCGTCATTCTGGATCTCTGATCTTCCACAGTATATTACTGCTTGTAGTGCCTGCAAAAAGTCACCTCAGACTACTAAAACGACAAATGGGAAGAACTGTGTCCGGTCATCGATAGTTATTCTTGCAATAAATGTTGCTGTCGGCTCAACATGTCTCCTATTTGCGACCTTCGGCACAATCGCTCCCATATCGTGTAACAGAGCCTTCTTTAGCTGACGTCGGTAATCATTCGACGTTACAGAAGAAAAAGAAGGCCCTGAATCGACTAGTGCTCGCACAGGTTGGCTGTCAATGATGTCGTCGATGAAATTACCCGACATCTTTGTCGTCCTTCGATGATTTTTATCTGTGGCGGTCTCACCTCCATAGGTGGTCGCCTCGCTTAATTTACCTGAGTTTGGCGGCTGGGTTAGCGGCTAGTACCTCTTTAGGGCGAAGGGAAACGTCTGCGGCGTGTTGGAGTGCTATCTCATCCAGGGTACAGCGATGTAATTCATCTCGCAAGTCGAATATAATAGTCTGCAGTTGACGGGCGTGAATAGGCCTGTTGTGATGGTTGACTCCTTGCATAGTCAACCCGTCTTCTTCCTCTGCATTAGTGTCCAACGTGTCAGGACGTCTGCAGTGGGAAGATACTGGCGTGTTGTCTGTTCTTCTCAGGGGCATTATACGTGGCGGAGCAGTTGGTTGTTCCTGCCTTAGTTGGATACTGGATAGTTGTTTCATAGCTAGGGCATGTTTCCGAGCTGGCCGAGGTCATTCTTCCTGGCGCGTTCGGCTGACGGTGGAGATTGGTGCTAAAAGATCTGCACACTACTTCAGCATTCTCTGTTGTCTCCTTACCTGCTTACTTTTCTGATATCTCTTGCTTACTCGGTTCGCTAGCTCTGGCTACTATAAAATATTGTATTTCTTCTTTCACGTGACAAAATTAACAAGCGAACGCGAGACTATTTTTTTTTTTTTTAATTTCAAGACAGCCGGCTTGACTCAAACATGTGAAAGTGTCGCCAGCGGCGAGCAGAGAAGTGTAAAAATTTCAACACTGTTACTGGACAGACGTGCGGTTCTAGGCGCTACAGCCTGGAACTGCGCGACCGCTACGGTCGCAGGTTCGAATCCTGCCTCGGGCGTGGAAGTGTGTGATGTCCTTAGGTTAGTTAGATTTAAGTAGTTCTACGTTCTAGGGGACTGATGACCTCAGAAGTTGAGTCCCATAGTGCTCAGAGCCATTTCGTTACTGGACAAAGCAGAACAGCCACACCGCCTCTTCAGAGAGACTGCGAGCAATTCAGCAGACAACTGTTAGAGCAGCAGAGGCATAAACACAAGGTAGGACGCAACAACGACTAGCGAGACCTTGACTAAGCAGTAAAGACGCTAAGTAAATGTAGCGGAACTGAAGACCGCTGACGACTCAGGAAGAGCAGAATCAATTCGGTCATTAAGAACTAAGTCACAGACCAGAGTCTCTCCTTGGCGACGTATAGTAAATACTCCATCCCCACTAGCTTCATATCCTTCGTACATGATTTTCAGGTTATGAAATAGTACATGTTGTTTGTGAGATTGTTCTAGTGTTGATGCTGCACTTGCTGCCCTGCAGGACGACCAGGAAACCGAAGCCACAACTGATGGAGTCCAATATAAAGTTCTGATGTCAGCACAGCAGCCAACCGTGATGAGTAAAATGAGGGGTCTACCAGCACCGCTCCGGTCCAAGGCGGAAGCTGCTCTAAAATCCAGCGTCGCATGGGTCTTATGGCCTTCCGTACTAGCGGGCCAGATTCAGCATTCAGCCCAAGTACACGGCATCCGACATCGCGGTCCACCTGAGAAGCCAGCACGCGCAGCCACTTATTTGGGTACTGAGAGCGTTACCGCTAAACACCGTTGAATACCTGATATGCAGCTGACTTGTTGCTGTTTGGAATGCATTGGTTTCCTGAATATAAGGAGCTTAGGTACGACCTACTTCTCCTATTCCGTTTCGTTCACGAATAGACAACAGTTTTTGCTTTGCGTAATTGGAGCCACGGTGATGTAGATGTTTTGAAATACCCTACGGCTCCGCCCAACTACGTCACGTTCTAACACGAAATGAGTACTAATCCGAAAGCAGGGTTGCCTATGGTGTACCCAGAACAGAAATCATCTCCGGGACAGAGAGTGCTGCTGCTTATACAAACGTAGAAAATTCCGTGATATACAAATATTACCATTACGCTACACTGCATGCAGCACAGCTCGTGCAAATTTATACAGATAGGTTCAACTGGGGTCGTTTCTGATTATAACAAAAAGTCAAACCTGCTGTTCTTAAAGGGTTTTCATTGTGCGTCTGTCTGAGGAAACATTTGAAGATTTAAATAACCTCACCACTTGACTGTAAGACTGTCAAACAAATTGAATGATAAAATGAAGGCACTGCTATACTGACAAGCATCTGTTTACAATGGAAAAAGAGAAGATTTGTTTTGATCATCTACTGAGCCAACAGACGTTGAAGTATTTAATTCCTTTTGCTGCAACAGACTTAAGCAAAACAGTTTTATCAGCTTCAACTGCTATGAAATCAAAATGTAGATTAATGTTAGACAGTAAAAGTGACCCAAGAGTAACAATTTCGACTATCACGTCTCGAAAAGAAAAGAACACGCAATGTTTGAATACAGTTTCACACTAACATGAACATGTCTAAAGTGCTAAGAAAATTTCGTTTTACAGCTCTAAGAACTTAAGTATTAATAAAATTAGTGTAGCATTCTTCTGCTTAGATAGTAAAAAACGTGTAATTCCAGTCAAACTACTGAAAGGTATCGCGGTGGGTAAGTGTCACACAAAAAAATCGAGGATTCTGTTTTCCCTGACACTAATTGCTTCTTTTGCTTCTGGCAGTTAGAAGTACTGTAGATGTCTGTGTACAAAAAGCCAAGTAGCAGCGTGGTTCGGAGTTCATGTTAAACTACAGTTAAACCTGTAGCTGGCTGGATAAGTTAGACCTAAAATCGGATAAAGACAACGGTATACCACTACCAGTGGAACCGAACCTAGTGAATTAGACTTCGGATTGAGCACAGTTTTTATTTTTTAATGTTCATCAATTCATGGTCTGAAACTCTGGAAACATTCAAGAACCGATTTTGAATAAAACTGGACATAAAAAAATCAGTTTGTCCGCTATTTTGAAGCCGTCCATCTTAAATTGGCGCCACTGTAGTGTTGTATAACACCGCAACAATTTCATACACGCACACAGAAGTTTCAGTTTCATTGGATTACAAGGAATGGAGTAAACGTTGATTACACAGTATGAAACACAAAGACAGGCTTCCAAACATGTAAAAATGGTCTTTAGTTTTGGACGTTGCCCATGAAATATAGTCTGCCTGTTGTTGACACGGTGCTTCAGTGGCACAAGCGAAAACCTCTCGGATTGTTTACGTCAGTCGATGAAGTCATCCCAGATTAAAACACTTGCACGTAACCGCCGACGTCTTTATACAATTATTGCCACACATCAGGTAAGATATTTCTTTTCGAGTAGTTCTGACAGGTACTTTTCCAAGAAGGTTCTTCGCCATCATATGGATCGCCAAGGAATCCTTGAGTAAAATGCCTGCCTTATCGCAGCTGGTGTTAAGTCCGTGTAACTTGAAGAATGCTACAACAACGCCATTATCTCTCGTTGCAATAACTGCCAGTGTATGCATTAACAACTTCACCGCTTCGCAGAACTCGAGGGTTCACTGAGGAAATGGCCCACAGGAGCAATGAAAGGCATTTTGCCAGGTAAAAACTGCTTATGCACTACAGCTACCGCGAAATAGTTACCCTTTCATTTGTTCAGGCCGTGCTGCGACCGCTCGCTTGCTGTTATGGTAATATTAGGATAACTGGAAACAGCACAATGGTGATAAAACCGACTTAACTAGGCGGTTGAAAGTATTCGCTGAGCACCTCTAAACAGAAGGTATTCGTCGTCAGGGCATGACGTAGATCTTGACTGTCTTTAGCCACATACCGGACGTCTAGCCTGTGGATATAGCTGGTGTCATAGTCTTTGAACAATAGAAGTACAAAAATTTAACCAGCCAGTTACATACGTTTGAGGTTTATGTACTTCCAGTCCGCTGATCCAGATGTCTCTTTCTCTTCTATGCAGTCTCAGCTGCCACCCTACTATCTGAAATGATCTGTTGCGCACAAAGACACAAATAAATCACACTGCAGCTGGTTTGCACATGGAATCTTTCCCCAACATTTTGGTGTAACAACCTTCTCAATCTTCGTGTCAAATACTTTACGCTGTATCGAGTTACTGTTTTACTATTTTCCCTAACTTACGGAAACTTAAAAATGTGCAAGTAACGACCAGCAGTAAATAACAAGCTATCCAGACGAGGACTGAAACGCAGTCTCTCTCTATAGAATCTCTTCCGGCCCTACACATTCATTAGGTTACTAGCTGTTACCCAAAGTTGCCCTCGCATATCAATAGTTTTGTTATGATGAGGTATGGTGAGGAAGTGAGCCACTGTACGCACAATAATGTTAGCTTCCCTCAGGCGTCTGCTTGTCCAGGAAAGCATACTCATAGGTCATGGTGTGTGCCCCACTCTTCCCCTCCCAAGCTGTCCCAACTCATGATAAGTCTCCATGTGCAGCATCACTGTCAAGAAATGCACACAGAGGGGCGTGGACAGGAGCACGCATCTGTGCATCACGCTACTGAAATGCCTGTATATTATACAGAGTGTACATTATCTAACAAATAATGTGGAACTATGGTTTAAAAGACATTGGAGATGGTATAAGCATTGTATTCCTTATTTCAAATTGTATCATGTAGCACATACCAACCAATAAAACTATTTTCACAAATATGCTGCAAATCAAAAGTCAAAGAACAAACATTTTTTTTTTTCGAAGAGTAAATATTTTTCCCTAATTCGCGTAATATTCTTCAAATCAATAAGTATACTTCACTACACACTTTCTGAAGTAGCCTGTGTTCTTCCTCAAACCCCTTCCTATCAAATTGAATCGACATTGGTTCAAAATGTTATTCGTGAAAACGTAACGGAGTTACTTTCGTTTATAACATCGGTACGGATAAAACTATAAGTTTGGTATCTTTTGTTTACGTGATCCAGTTTTGACGAAACAAAGCCTATGAAAGAGATTAGCGTGTTCAAAGAAACAGAAAGATACGAGGGGATTAGAAAAAACTTTAAATCATGATATCTTTTTCTCCGTGATCCGTTTTTGATTAAATAAAACCTATACGGAGTCCCAAGATATACCAAGTTACCTTCGAAAATCCCTTCAAGATTTGTCTAGTAATTTTGGAGAAGTGTGTTCAAACAGACAAATAGAAAGACACGACAGTTTTAGAGATTTATTATTACTCTAGATATAGATTAAATACGCTTGTAGAAATGACAGGTGTTCCCTCATCAACAACTTCACCGAAAGCTAACAAAATAATACTCCAATGTTGCCATGCCTGTGACATGTCTTTATTAAAATTTAATCCTTAACAAAGCTTATTTTTCATTTCTTTTTTTTCTATACAGAGAAACGCCACTCCTACGGGTGAAGAATGATGTGAGTACATGATGTGTATGGGGTGTGCCTGAAGTTACTGGAACTTTTCAGGTGGAGATCAATAAACAGCATGACCAGAGGACGTGCATGTGGAACTCACCGACATCTTTCTAATTTTGAGAAAGATTGAATCATTGGCATGAAGGATATCGCAGCATCATAACGAGAGATCGCACATAGTTGGCTACAGTACAATTACTGCATTACTAGTGGTGCCTAGATGGACTCAGGTCAACAGTTCAACAAGATGATTAGGCGCTGGTCCTTCCAGGAGGATCGGCAGGAGTGGCCGAGCGGTTCTAGGCGCTACAGTCTGGAACCGCGCGACCGCTACGGTCGAAGGTTCGAATCCCGCCTCGGGCATGGATGTGTGTGATGTCCTTAGGTTAGTTAGGTTTCAGTAGTTGTAAGTTGTAGGGGACTGATGACCGCAGAAGTTAAGTCCCATAGTGCTGAGAGCCATTTGAACCATTTGAACCTTCCAGAAGGACTAAATCACGAGACGGTAGCAGCATTTTTTGACTTGATGTGACAAACAGACGAATGACGACACAGAAACCCTGGCAGCGGTAACTGACAAAATTCACTACCAACAGTCGGGAACATATTACTGGCAAGTGGGTTGAGGTCTCGAGTTCCCATATATCGCTAAGCGCTGATACTATGCCGCAGAAAAGCAGGAACTCGAGAGAACATCTACATGACTACTCTGCAATTCACATTTAAGTGCTTGGCAGAGGGTTCACCGAACCACAATTATACTATCTCTCTACTATTTCACTCCCGAACAGCGCGCGGGAAAAACGAACACCTAAACCTTTCTGTTCGAGCTCTGATTTCTCTTATTTTATTTTGATGATCATTCATACCTATGTAGGTAGGGTTCAACAAAATATTTTCGCATTCGGAAGAGAAAGTTGGTGACTGAAATTTCGTAAAAAGGTCTCGCCGCGACGAAAAACGTCTATGCTGTAATGACTTCCATCCCAACTCGCGTATCCTATCTGCCACACTCTCTCCCCTATAACGTGATAATACAAAACGAGCTGCCCTTTTTTGCACCCTTTCGATGTCCTCCGTCAATCCCACCTGGTAAGGATCCCACGCCACGCAGCAATATTCTAACAGAGGACGAACGAGTGTAGTGTAAGCTGTCTCTTTAGTGGACTTGTTGCATCTTCTAAGTGTCCTGCCAATGAAACGCAACCTTTGGCTCGCCTTCCCGACAATATTATCTATGTGGTCCTTCCAGCTGAAGTTGTTCGTTATTTTAACACCCAGGTACTTAGTTGAATTGACAGCCTTGAGAATTGTACTATTTATCGAGTAATCGAATTCCAACGGATTTCTTTTGGAACTCATGTGGATCATTTCACACTTTTCGTTATTTAGCGTCAACTGCCACCTGACACACCATACAGCAATCTTTTCTAAATCGCTTTGCAACTGATACTGGTCTTCGGATGACCTTACTAGACGGTAAATTACAGCATCATCTGCGAACAATCTAAGAGAACTGCTCAGATTGTCACCCAGGTCATTTATATAGATCAGGAACAGCAGAGGTCCCAGGACGCTTCCCTGGGGAACACCTGATATCACTTCAGTTTTACTCGATGATTTGCCGTCTATTACTACGAACTGCGACCTTCCTGACAGGAAATCACGAATCCAGTCGCACAACTGAGACGATACCCCATACCTCCGCAGCTTGATTAGAAGTCGCTTGTGAGGAACGGTGTCAAAAGCTTTCCGGAAATCTAGAAATACGGAATCAACTTGAGATCCCCTGTCGATAGCGGCCATTACTTCGTGCGAATAAAGAGCTAGCTGCGTTGCACAAGAGCGATGTTTTCTGAAGCCATGCTGATTACGTGTCAATAGATCGTTCCCTTCGAGGTGATTCATAATGTTTGAATACAGTATATGCTCCAAAACCCTACTGCAAACCGACGTCAATGATACAGGTCTGTAGTTAAATGGATTACTCCTACTACCCTTCTTGAACACTGGTGCGACCTGCGCAATTTTCCAATCTGTAGGTACAGATCTATCGGTGAGCGAGCGGTTGTATATGAGCGCTAAGTAGGGAGCTATAGTATCAGCGTAATCTGAAAGGAACCTAATCGGTATACAATCTGGACCTGAAGACTTGCCCGTATCAAGCGATTTGAGTTGCTTCGCAACCCCTAAGGTATCTACTTCTAAGAAACTCGTCCTAGCAGATGTTCGTGTTTCAAATTCTGGAATATTCCATTCGTCTTCCCTGGTGAAGGAATTTCGGAAAACTGCGTTCAATAACTCCGCTTTAGCGGCACAGTCGTCGATAACAGTACCATCGGCACTGCGCAGCGAAGGTATTGACTGCGTCTTGCCACTTGTGTACTTTACATACGACCAGAATTTCTTCGGATTTTCTACCAAATTTCGAGACAATGTTTCGTTGTGGAACCTATTAAAGGCATCTCGCATCGAAGTCCGTGCCAAATTTTGCGCGTCTGTAAATTTTAGCCCATCTTCGGGATTTCGAGTTCTTCTGAACTTCGCATGCCTCTGCAACAGCGTTCGGACCTTTTTTGTGTACCACGGGGGTTCCGTTCCATCTCGTACCAATTTATGAGGTATCAATATCTCAATTGCTGTTGCTACTATATCTTTGAATTTGAGCCACATCTCGTCTACATTCGCATAGTCAGTTCGGAAGGAATGGAAATTGTCTTTTAGGAAGGCTTCTAGTGACACTTTATCCGCTTTTTTAAATAAAATTATTTTGCGTTTGTTTCTGATGGATTTGGAAGAAATGGTATTGAGCCTAGCTACAACGACCTTGTGATCACTAATCCCTGTATCAGTCATGATGCTCTCTATCAGCTCTGGATTGTTTGTGGCTAAGAGGTCAAGTGTGTTTTCGCAACCATTTACAATTCGCGTGGGTTCGTGGACTAACTGCTCGAAATAATTTTCGGAGAAAGCATTTAGGACAATCTCGGAAGACGTTTTGTGCCTACCACCGGTTTTGAACAAGTATTTTTGCCAACATACCGAGGGTAGGTTGAAGTCCCCACCAACTATAACCGTATGAGTGGGGTATTTATTTGTTACGAGACTCAAACTTTCTCTGAACTGTTCCTCAACTGTATCATCGGAGTCTGGGGGTCGGTAGAAGGAGCCAGTTATTAACTTAATTCGGCTGTTAAGTATAACCTCCACCCATACCAATTCGCACGGGTTATAACTAGAGCCACTTGGGACGTAGACTGACCTGTGCTGTTCAGTGATGAGTCTCGGTTCTGTTTAGTGCAGTCAGATCGACGTCAACGTGTCGGTGTTGCAGAGGCGAGGAGGTAGGTCTCAGAAGCAGCGATTCGCTACACCTGTTGTGGGTTAATCGTCAATCGCGCTTGGATACGTCATTAGGTAGAGCCTTTACCCGCCACATGCGAAGATCCTAAGTTCGATTCACGGTCCAATTCACAGTTTTAATCTGCCAGGATGTTTCAGATCAGCGCGCACTCCCCCGAAGAGTGAAAATACATTCTGGAAACTGAAATACAAAAGTAATAAGACTAAAGTAAAGTGTAATGAAGACGTGGAAAAGAAATTAGTGTAAAATGAGTATGAAGTCGTAGAAAGTGTTTATGTATTTACAGCATTTAACGACAACGGCTACAGCGGTAACAAAATTAAGAGATAAAACAACCTGAGTTACTCCTGCAAACTAAATATAAATTTTCAAGACTAATTTTTTGACTTGTCACAGAGGAAAGTAAACTATTAGCGTATATTATCAGTATTACCTTATAGCAACGTGGCTTGTGCTTGTAAGCTGAGAACTGTTCAAACCTGATAGTTCTATAGAAAATAATGGAGAGAAGCATGTAGTAGATTACTAGAATAGGCAGGAACACAAAGCAGGGAACTAACTCGAATGAAAGACGCAATAATCACTGAAACGAAAATTAAACAGAGATGGTGGGGTATGCGAATACTGTACAGGATTCCAAGAGATAAAAAAATCGACACGAAGATGTGATGGAAGGCTGATTGACACTAGACAGATTACAGAAGCAACATGGATGCGCATCGCGGAATACCGTATTATATGAAAAAGCCTAGAGAAGTTCTTTGTCCATCAGTGGATATCGCATTTCCGCTGCTGACAATGATTAGAGAATCCCTGTGAGGTCACTATTTAGTGGAGTAGGAGGATCCAGTCATCAAGAATTGTTATGATTCATTATCACAGTTTAATATATTTTGCACAAGTCGTTTAATAAACACTGGGACTTCTATATTATAGTGAAATCCCTGAAGAATTTTTATAGATTGTTCTTAATCCTAGTATTATAACAATGTTTTGTAGCGTCTTTTGAAAAACTATCAGCGCTGGAATTTACATACAGGGTTACTGAGAATGCTTATTGCGGAGCAGTTGCAAAAATTCAAGGTTTTAAAGAGATTTTTAGCAAGATGCTCTAACACCAAACCATTTTCAACTGCTATAAAACGAATCCATATTCTGAAAATGTTATCTCAATACATTGCAACTTACCACACTCTCCTGTTCTCCTCAAATAGTAAACGTACTCTTTAGTGTGTGGAATAATTCAGAATAATACATTTCAGTTAACTTTAAATGTAGTACTGTTTACTGCAAACTTTACTGAACTAACCATTAATTGAGTCTTTGGCGCGAGTTTTCCATTTAAAGTTTTGTGATCTATTTGAAGTGCCTGAACATAAAATGTCAGTGGCTGGTAAGTGCATATTAATAAATGCAAGTAGGAAACAGTATACTACACGACTGCCAAGACTCTACATCTGTAACTATACTGATACAGAATCCCACTCTGAGTTACGTCTTTGCTTGGACAAAGCACCTGTGCTCCAAGTGAAGTTGCACAGCTGTGGCTCTTGGCGGTGTGATCGCGTTTAGCTTGAACCGGATGGCGTATTTTGCTGCTGTTTCTTGCGAGTCTGTGGTTAATGGCTGCATGCCACCGCTGCGCCAGTCCGAAGTGAAGGACATGGTCGACGAGAACAATTACTACCTCAGTACCACGCCGTCCCTAAAGGACCGTTTACGTGAGCTGAAAATAAAACGGCAACTTCTACACCTGACGTTGTTTCTGGCCGTTATATTGCATAACGAGATCCGGTCCCTAATTTCGTCGATTCATTCACAAATACGTCGTGACTAGCTTAGAGTAATAATTCCTTTACGAAACATTCCAGTTACAGGCAGTACAGAAGTTAGAGAAAAATCAACAACCAGAGAAGTGTGCTCAAAGTTTTGTTGCTCGGGCCAATAATAATTCAGAACTGATGTTTCTTTTACTACCGGTAGCTTCTGCTGAGAATAACCATATTAGTATGATATATACTTTTAATTACAGTGTCATCCAAACTTTTTTCTTGTGGTACCGCTTTGTTACAGTTGTAAATGAAGCTCAGCTCTGTCCTTAAAATGATAGTTTACTCCAAATTCAAAACCTTCGAGAGCAGTATGCCCCAATGATGGCAACCATTCTGCGGTGTGGAAACAGAGAACGCCTCAATTGTCAGAGATGCAAGAGGAGCCTCTGTGAGAGACTACACTAGATGGCTTATAGCTTCTCTTTATATCTGTCTCAGCAGGCAGGAGTCAACGAATTGTAACGAAGCAGTGATGCGCTAACTAGAGGTGTCAACTTAATACCTCTAAGGTGAAATAACATTCATAATCGATCATTTACGGCCACGGGGAGCAGTATATATTTTCCGGTCTCGATATTGCGTGAAAACTTAACAATACAGTCATAAATTATTGCCTCAGGGGCGTTTAGTGTACATATATAAAATGGATGGAACCGTCGGTGTACCCTATTCTGAAGCCACAAAGTGAGAACACCCTCAGCACGGTTGATCAACATGCTTCTAGGACGGTTCTGTTCCGGATCTCGAAGAGATAGTAGAATAACAAACATTGTTTATGTAATGTATAGCGGTGCTACAATTTTTTTTAATAAAAAAGTAAAATTGTCGTACCAATTATCTACTGCGTAGCCTAGGTAATTAGTACTAGCTAGGAATGTTGTTTGGTATTAAACAAGAAAGTACGATTGCCATAAACCAGTGACTGACATAATCCTGTCGAGATCAAGAGTAATCTTTTTAGGAATACCAAATGAAACATTATTAGTTCGGTTTTATGTACTCAAGCAGCTAGATTACGAGTGAAACAAACAAAATAAAAGAATATTGCTCACGTCATACATACCTACATAATCACAGAGCTCATGTCCCAGGTGTATTTTTCACTGGACCGAATCCAGTTTAAATTCTTTTCATTGACACAGATATTTCAAAAAGTTTTTCAGTTCAGTTGTTCAAAATCCAATCGAGCCTTTACAACCCTTTTACCGATAGAGCTGTCCCCCTATTTTTCTCCTTTGTCCATTATGCCTCTGTTAAAGAGAACAACTTCTCGACACAAGCGTTATGAGCGGGAACTGCAAAGAATAATTCATAAATTTTTCTTCTTTGCATGAGCAATGTTTAATTTAAAGAAGAAGCAGCTGGCTGAATACACAAATACATATATCGCACAAAAATAAACTGTCAAATGAAAACTGGAGGGAAGGGGAATTATCACAGCTAAGGAACGTAGCCATCACAGCTGTCTCTAAGCTAAGAAAATAAAAAATTTCTATTGTAGGCTATATAGCTTGAAATTTTCTGTTTCAGTAGCACAACAGGCCGATTAAAAGCAAATAACAAATGATACACTTCAGTGACCAAAGTAAAAAGTATATAAATTGCTGGCAATACGAGATAAAAACAAAAGTCATAAGATCTTAATTCCCAAAAGCACCCATAGACAGAGAATGTTGGAGGTGGGTATGCGATAACATTTAAAAATAAATATAATTGTGAAACACTTGGAGAAACTTCAATAAAACCAATATTAGAGTTGGACATGTTTTATGGCTGGCATATTGGTTCCGCACCACCTCAGATGTCACTGAGCTCCTCATAGCGACACATCCTGTCTCCACAGAGAATGTTTGCGCTATCTGTATCCTGTGCGTAATGTCCCTATATCCGCAACATATTTGCACATCGTTTATGGATGTTACTGAATAGGCTGCGTGCACATCACTATCTGCTGCATGTACACGAGTAAACAGCATTAAATTCCGCAGCTTTCCATTATCTCCTTTACGCAGATTGTGTAAGATATCGTCGATGTTGGACGGTTAGACATACGAATACAATGTTGTGGCAGGATTATCAATGGGGAGAAGATGAAAGATCATACTTTGTGCAGGCAGAAGCCATTTACTCACTGTCATTCGTAACCAGGTGAACAGAGCTTGACATATAGTAGAACGCACAGAAATATACTGATTTAAGAGCTTTGTAATTCCTGTTTGTTTGTCGTATTAGACTGCTTGGCCTGCTTATGAGGGTTGCATTTCGTGCCCAAGAACCATCAATATTCCTCCATCGAAAGCTGCTATTAAGGGAAAGTATACTATGGACCTACGACTTACATCGAAACTTCACAAAAACCAGTAAGGGAAGTCTAGATCGATATTCCGAAGAGCTCTGAACAAAAGGTGACGATTGTCTCTTTTTACTGGTGAAGGCTATCAATCAGCACTTTTTACAATTTCTCCCGTTGTTAAAAAGCGAGTGCACCGTTGTACAATTACATTGCGGGGCTTTGCACTTGCATCTGTTACCTACCATCGTAACTAAACAGTTCCTGCCCTACAACTAGTTCACCCCAAAACAATTCTGCATGAAAAAAATTTTCTGCTCTTGACCTATCTGAGTGATGATAATCACGAGAAACTGAAGACTTCTGATCCCCACAGCTTGGACTATGAATTTTCTTAAAAGACAATGTAAAGATGGTTGAACAGGTCATCTTCTTCATCCTATAACGATAATGAGTGGCTAATTGCAAGCTATCCTAGATACAACGTTCTACATAGATTATTTGGGTGTTTGCGCGTTTTCTAGGCCGTAACTGCAGCTTTCACTGTTATATGGAACATGTCAGTTAGTTTACACACATAGTACAGACAATCTCACTGAAAAATATTGTAACATGCTAACCACATTCGTGATTGTCTTTTAATCTTAAGCTATCCCTAATTTGTTTTCATAGTTAACTTTATCTTCCTCTCTTTCTCTCTTTCTCTCTTGAAAACAAAATAAAGATAGCTTAAAATTTAAGAATGACCATCAGGTATGTCGTTAGGATGTTGTAGTTATTTCACTGAGACAGTGTACTATACCTCTAAACTAACTGACGTGATCCACGTAACAGCTAAAGGGGCAGTAATGTCCCACAAAACATGCTGATACCTACTTAACCTAAGGAAGACGTTGTATCTGGGACATCTTACAATTAACCAGCCATTGTCTTTATAGGATGATTATCTGTTCGCCCAACTGTATATTGTCTCAGAAGGAAATTCGTAGGCGGGGATCAGAAGTCTTCAGGCTCATCTTAGGATCACGCCGACAGGCCAAAAGTAAGGATATTTCACGATTCAACGGCAATTGCTTCGTGCAGATATGTGGTGGTACGAAGCAACTGAAGGACGAAAACTGTTTAGTTTTATAATACTAAAAAGGAGTGAAGCATTCAGAAGCAAATATCTTTTACTATTTACATAGTGCAGTGAAAGACCCAAGAAAATTATGTATTTATAAGGTGGTCAGAAATAATCTGAAAAGCTTGTATAGCTGTTGCAAGGTAGGTTGTGCTGAGAACTGTTTCCGAGTTAATTAACGTTGAAGTTGGCGTCTCACGCCGAAGCGCACAAATCCAAGCAGCCCGCCAGAGACAGTAAGGGCTGAACCCGCGTCAGAGGCTGAACAGTCTCGTGCGTTATCATCTACACTACGAGAACAATTGACACTAATTGCAAGCGGCAGGCCGCTTGGATTTACGCTTGCAACGGCCTGATTGGCTAACTTCAATGCTAATTAGCTCGGAAACGGCGCAACTTACCGATTTTTCTCCTAACAGTTATTTCTCAGCAAAACCTATCACGCAACACCCTTACAAGCTTTTCAGACTGTTTCCGACCACCCTGGTTGTTACGTGGTCAAAGATTTTTACAGCTCAGTGCTTCACTCCTTTGTAGTATTATTTTATGAGTGTTACCGTTGTATCTGAACTGTCACTGATTTTTGACAACAGACTTCATTTCATAAAGGGGTAAGTATATTGTGGAGTTACGGTCAGTATGTCCAGCTGTTGAAGGACGCGTCGGCAAGAGATTCTAGAATGAACACGGCATATTTACCTTGTTCCACTTACTTCCTAAATGATGAGATGCCCCAGAATATACGTAAAGAGATAAGTGAATGACAATAAAGGAAGTGAGACAAGAGTTTGACCACTTCGGCTTCAAATTCTGCTATTACCGGTAACGCAAAAGTTGCAGTGATTTTACTTTTAACAAAATTTATAACGTGAGACTATCTGTTCAGGTTGTTATCCGTACAAACCTGACAATTTTGAATAGTCTGTTTATTTTGTTAACTTGCCCTCATGTGCAATTTGTAGCCGCCCGGAAAGACTTCTGCAGTACAAACTAGCTTGCCTTGTGTATCGTCTGATTTGAGTGACAGTCCGTTTGCAGAAAATCAGTTTTGAACACTGTTTTGTTTATTCTATGAAATTCTGATGTTACTGCATTAGTCTTAGTTATAGTGTTTGCATCATCAGCAAAGAGAACCAATTCAATTTTTTGGCTATACAATGGAAGATTGTGTATACAGGGTGTTACAAAAAGGTACGGCCACACTTTCAGGAAACATTCCTCACACGCAAAGAAAGAAAATATGTTATGTGGACATGTGTCCGGAAGCGCTTACTTTCCATGTTGGAGCTCATTTTATTACTTCTCTTCAAATCACATTAATCATGGAATGGAAACACACAGCAACAGAACGTACCAGCGTGACTTCAAACACTTTGTTACAGGAAATGTTCAAAACGTCCTCCGTTAGCGAGGATATATGCATCCACCCTCCGTCACATGGAATCCCTGATGCGCTGATGCAGCCCTGGAGAATGGCGTATTGTATCACAGCCGTCCACAATACGAGCACGAAGAGTCTCTACATTTGGTACCGGGGTTGGGTAGAGAAGAGCTTTCAAATGCCCCCATAAATGAAAGTGAAAAGGGTTGAGGTCAGGAGAGCGTGGAGGCCATGGAATTGGTCCGCCTCTGCCAGTCCATCGGTCACCGAATCTGTCGTTGTGAAGCATACGAACACTTCGACTGAAATGTGCAGGAACTCCATCGTGCATGAACCACATGTTGTGTCGTACTTGTAAAGGCACATGTTCTAGCAGCGCAGGTAGAGTATCCCGTACGAAATCATGATAACGTGCTCCATTGAGCGTAGGCGGAAGAAACTAAAACGAGCTCTAACATGGAAAATAAGCGTTTCTGGACACTTGTCCACATAACGTCTTTTCTTTACTTGTGTGTGAGGAATGTTTCCTGAAAGTTAGGCCGTACCTTTTTGAAACACCCTGTATACTATAAAAACATGTGTGTGCTCAATATCGATCTCTGTGATTCACTTCCCCACCCCCCTCCCCCCCTCACCCCCCACCCTCACCTGAAGATGCTGTTTCGTTTTGTACATCCCCTGGATTTCTGAACATGACTCACTATATTCCTTCAGTTAGACAAGATGAAAACTATTAATAAGCAATATCTCTGACACTAAAATATCTGACCTGCTCTGGAAGAATGCTGCCAATTTCACAATGATACGCTTTTGGTAACGTACAGAAAATAAATTTTGGATAATCAGTTTCGCGAAAATGAAAATTGCATATTCTATGGCGAGAGGGTTTCGAGACGAAATTGAGACCAGGTTTTTCTTTTGTTTTCTTTTTTTAAGGTTGGTATATTATTGTTCTTAGTCACATAATATTTTATTGTTGAATTAGTATTTCTTAATTATCCTAAAATTCTTTTGGCTAGTACATATCTTACGTGCATTCGCTCTATTCATGTTTACTACACGTTTCACATACCATACAAGCAGGCTTGAGGAAGACTACACTGGTCGAGGGCTTTAGTAAGAGGTGTGTGTTCTGCCGTAGTCGTAAGTGAGGGGCGGAGGTACGCTTTAACCACCAGAAGCCTATACTATTACATGAACTACCGCTGGATAACGCTTAACCATGCAAAAAAAAAAAAAAAAAAAAAAAAAAAAAAAAAAAAAAAAAAAAAAAAAGACCTGAACGTCTTCAAAAATGCTGTTGACGCTTGAGAAGGGTTTGAACACTGTGACGCATCGAGTGCGTAGTCTATCGTCGGTAGCTAACGTCCTCAAATTAACATTATCCACAGGAATGACAGGGTCTGACAGTTTGTGGCGCCGGCGCGTCATTTTAACACGACGAGTCATCGGGTGCGAATCTTGTTATTCCTTCAGTCCGCCTACGTTCCAGAGGCGGCTGTTACGCTGTGTCAAGAAATCGCCGGCGACGCAGGGAAGTCAGTGAAAGAACGCCTCTGTCGCAAAGAACACGTGAACACAAACTCTGTTTACTGGAAGCGGCGTCATTTGCCGTGTGACAGGCAGTGACAGCCTTCCTTTGTGACGCACTGCGTGTGTGCGAACGGTGAGGCTGTGCGTGCCTCGGCTTCAAATTTACCAGTGATTCAGGGACTCCTATTAGCGGAAGTGGTGTTTGCGGTCCGAGCAGGTGATTGCGCTGTCACCCCTGTGACTCGCTTGGATGTTTAGCTGCTGCTCAGTTTTTGTCGCTGATTCGGATCGTTATTATTACCCCGCATGCAGCATGAATAATATTCTGGAAACAGTCTTTGTCGTGATCATGAATCAGTGCTTGTGTCTAACTGCTATTACCCGATTTAAAACTGAGTTTGTAATAATTGTTATTTCTCGTACATACTTCATATGTAAAGGAAACCGAGGTGAAATTTGGAAAGGAAATTAAAGCTCCTAAATAAGAAATATGAACTCTGTTAACAAGCTACGTTGTAGTTCTGTCAGAGACGGCAAAGGACTTGGAAGAGCTGTTGAACAGCACGGACACTTTCTTTAAAAGAGGTTAAAGGTGAAAAATCAAGAGAAGTAAAACAAGGATAATGGAAATGTGGTCGAATCAAATGAGGTAATGATGAAGAACTTAGTCTAGGAAATGAGACATTGAAAGTATACGGTGAGGTTTGCTCTTTGGGCAGCAAAATGCGAGAGGGTGCTGAAACGTAATGCCTCCAAATTTTTAGTGTGAAATTCTTAAACCTTTTTAAAGAAAACTAAGTTTACTTACATTCCGCCTCTTAATTCTTCACGTCTACAATTTATAAGTCAACATAGTCGTCCTGGCGACGAACACTTTTGTACCAACGAGAGATGAAGTTGTTGATACTGTGACTGTGGATGTTTCACTTTGTTGACAGAACCACATCTTGACCTCTGCTTCCACCGCTTCATCACTATCAATGTGGAATCCTCGAAGATGCCCTTTAAGATATGGAAATATAAGTAAATCGCATGGAGCAGAGTCGGGATCGTATGGAGGACGAACGAAGACAGTGAACCCAAGGTGTCGGATAGCTGCTGATGTCTCAGCCCTCGTGTATGCTCTGGCATTATCACGTTGAACGAGAGAGTTGAAAATGGTTCAAATGGCTCTGAGCACTATGGAACTTAACATCTGAGGTCATCAGTCCTCTAGAACTTAGAACTACTTAACCCTAGCTAACCTAAGGACATCACATACACCAATGCCCGAGGCAGGATTCGAACCTGCAACCGTAGCAGTCGCGCGGTTTCGGACTGAAGCGCCTAGAAACGCTCGGTCACCGCGGCCGGCGAACTAGAGAGTGCTCCATGTGAAGAAGAACTCCTCGGATTCATGCTTTCAGTTTTCTCAGGGTCTCGCAGAGTGTGTGTTGGTGCCTTTGGACATGAATTCCAAATGCACCATACCTTCAATACTTCATAACATAATGAGCGCGACTTTTCCTGCTGATGGCATGGTCCTCAATTTTGGTGGTCCTTTGTGGCGGATTTTGACGCTCTCTTGTTTTAAGGGTCAAAGTGGTGACCCCAGCTTTCTTCACCTGTCACAATATTGTTGAGAAATCAATCACCCTCACGCTCAAAACTTAAACGAAACTGGTGACAGATGTCCAGTCTCCTCCGTTTCACGTCAGGAGTGATCACTCAAGGCACGCTCCATGCACGCAGTTTTCTGTACTGCAATTCTGCAATGATGCCCTGTACAAGCTCTCGTGATACGCCACACTTACCTTAGAGCTTTGTTTATATTTTCCGACGATTTCCTCTGATGACTTCATCAATCTGTTTCCGATAGTCTCCTCGGTTGGCGTATGCGATCGTCTACTCCGAGCTCTGTATAGGCTGATTAACCAATGAGAAGATAGTGCATCGCACTGGTGGGTGGGGGAAGAAATTTGTGGCACAACTCGACTAAAAGAAGGGATCAGTTGATATTACACATTCTGAGGCATCATTGTCAGTTTGGTAATTAAGGGAAGTGTGGAGGGAATAATTGTAGAGAGAAACAAGGCTTGGAAACAGTAAGCAGATTGAAATGGGCGTAGGCTGCAGCAATTATGAAGGAACGGGGGAGCACCACTGTTTGCTCATTACAAGCACGAACACCACAACGTCGCGCAATACTGATGCCGATACTATCGTCACCGAACACAGCTTTCGTTCTTCTGTGGATTTCAAGTGGAGACACATTTCCTGCGGTAAAAATTAGATTACAGCACGCTATTTCTCACGCACTGCCACATTACGCACCACCATGTTACACGCAGCAATTCGGAGCGAAGAGGGAAAGTCGACCAAGTAATTCGGATGACATGTAATACCTCAACCAATACTAAGAATAGAATAGTTTTACATTACTTATGAGCACTACCTCGCAACTAATGGAGGCTACAAAATGCGGACTGGCTATAGCAGGAAATACCTGCCTGAAAAAGAGAAATTTGTTGACACGGAATATAAATATAAGTATTCGAAAGTCTTTTCTGAAGGTGTCTGTCTGGAATTTAACCATGTACGGAAATGAAACGTGAACGATAAACAATTACGACAATTTGAAATTTTGAAATCCGATGCTGCAGAAGACGCTGAAGATTATATGGACAAACTGAAAAACCAATGAGGAGTTCTGAATCGCTTTGGGAAAGAAAGAAATTAGTGGCACAACTTGACTAAAAGAAGGGATCGGCGGATATTAGCCATCCTAAGGCATCCAAGTATCGTCAGCTTGATAACGAAGGGAAGCGTGGAGGGTAATACGAGGGGCGTTTGAAAGTCCGTGCAAAGCCAGAGAGATGGTACCACCGGCGCGTATCGAGGCATGTTTAGTTAGTAGCATCTTCGGAAGGAACGCACACCAAGTTTCAGTCATATTGGTCTATTTATTTGTGTTTGGCATTCGTGTGAATCAAGGAAGTCGAGTGATTGTCAAAAAATGGACGAAGAAGAATTTCGTGTGGTGATTAAACATTACTTTATGAAAGGCAGAATGCCTCAGGATACTAAAGAGAAGCTTGATAAACATTACGGTGACTCTGCACCTTCGATTAGAACAGTTTGTAAGTGATTTCAAAATTTTCGGAGAGGCCATATGGGCACAAGTGATGCTGATAGTTCTGGACGCTCTGTGGAGGCCACGACTCCAGAAATCATTGATAAAATCCATGATATGGTGATGGATGACAAAAAAAGTTAAGGTGCGTGTGACTGCTAGTGCTGTAGACATCTCGAATGAATCGTTATATAATATTTTGCATATTTGGACTTGATAAGCTATCCTCAAGATGGGTTCCGCGACTGCTCACGCTTGACCAAAACGGAATCGTGTGAAGTGTTGCAAGGATGGTTTGCAGCTGTTCGGGAAGAATCCGCAGCACTTTAATCGTCGTTTCGTCACTGTGGATGAAACATGGATACATTAATATGCTCCTGAGATCAAATAACAGTCTAAACAATGGGTTACTAAGGGAGAATCTGCACCAAAAAAGGCGAAGACCATTCCTTCGGCCGGAAAGATTATGGCGACTGTCTTTTGGGATTCGCAAGGGATAATCCTCATCGACTACCTGGAAAAGGGTAAAACTATTACAGATGCATATTATTCATCGTTATTGGACCATTTGAAAACCGAGCTGCAAGCAAACCGCCGCCGATTGGACCGCAAAAAAGTCCTTTTTCATCACGACAATGCACCAGTACACACCTCAGCAGTTGTGGTCGCATACACTAATGGAAATAGGATTCCAACTCGTTTCACATCCCCCCTCTTCTCCAGACTTGGCTCCCTCAGACTACTATTAATTCCCCAACATGAAGAAATGGCTGGCGGGACAAAGATTTTATTCAGACAATGAGATGATTGCAGCAACTAATAGCTATATTGCAGACTTGGACAATTCCTATTATTCGGAAGGGATCGACAAATTCGAACAGCGTTGGACGAAATGTATAAATCTAAAAGGAGACTATGTCGGAAAATAAAAAAAAGGTTTACCCCAAACCCCCAAACACGTAAGTAGTTTTTATTTTTGCACGGACTTTTCAAGCGCCCATCGTAATTGTAGAGAGAAACAAGGCTTGGAAACAGTAAGATGTATACTGCAGTAGTTACGCAGAGATGAAGAGGCTTTCATTGGACAGAGTAGCATGGAGACCGACATCTATCCAGTCTTCGGGCTGAACACCACCACATAACTTTTTTTTTTTTTTTACCTTCTGCTACAACGGCAAAAACACGTCTCCCAACCACAGCTCCAAAGATCTACAGAGTGAATCCGAACTGCATCGACGAAATTTCGGAAGTTGATTAGGAAGATATTCTGAGTATTTTGATACGAGGGACCAAAGATCTCCGGTGGCTCGCTGCAGAATAAGTACATTTCATTTAGGTTCTTATCGCCATTTCTATTTGTATGTGTACAGCACTGAAAATATCTGCACAAAACTTCAAATGTTGTCGGTATGAGCTGTCTGTCTTATTTGGAAACACACTTGTTCCATTCATCACAGTACATGCTGTTGACAGCGGTATCGTCCATTTACTCTTCGCTGTCAAGTTTGGCCTCAGTACACCTCGGTTCTGTCTCCGGTTTGTTTTTCCGACAGACCCAGTATGTCACGGTCGTGTGGTAAGCGTTACCGACTCGCGATCACGGGACCTAGGATCGATTTCCGGTCAGGTCAGGAATTTTCTCGGCTCGATGTTGTGTGTGTGTGTGTGTGTGTGTGTGTGTGTGTGTGTGTGTGTGTGTGTGTGTGTGTGTGTGTACGTGCGTGCGTGTGTTTTCGTCTTTGTCACCCTTTCGTCATTAACAGTGAGCTTCCGGGTGTTCAGCGGAGTTGATGCTTCCATTTTCTGCACAGTATTTCAACGACCGACCCAGCCATCTTCTTTAGGTGCTGCGAGCTTTTGCTGTTGTGTGTACCCGCTGCCTGGTCTCTAGCTCGACTATGAACTGCTGCTGTTCTCACGCCTCTGTTTATAACCGAGTTCGTTTTCCGACGTCTTTACATAGCACGCTTTGCTGGTCCGTGAAACGCAAACTCCCGCGGTGTTGTCCATCGCTGATGGATGTCATGTTGGCTGAGATTTTAATAAATTGAAAGCCGAGCATTTAAATTCATACCCTGATACCTGCTTGTTAGGTTTTGTGACGTGTTTATTTCGATAGACTCCGTAATTACGCTGTCCCAGAAACCTGGCATTTGCACGTGGTCTCATCGTATTTCATTTCATGATTATATTTGAGGCAGTTGATTTGCTTCGTTGTTCTAGTCGGGAGTGTCGCTGACGTTCCTTGCCTCTGTTCTCGACTGTTCTGATAATAAGCCAAACGTAACACATGCCACATTCGCATGCTATGCGACACACACACGGCTTTCGAAGACTTAGATCATCTTTAACATTACAAACAATACTTTTATCTTAACTGAAGGGAGCGAAATGCACTGGATGGCATGTTTTCGTAGGAGTCTACCGATCTTGACGGATATTGGTCCAGCATAAGGCAGATAAGGGATGTTTGGCTTTTCTTTCTCGGTCGCCGTCACAGTCTTTCTGAATCCCTGAAACCCATCGCGGAAAAGTTCAACGAACTTTTTCGCGGAACTTTTTGGTACCTTCTGACATTAACATATTTCCTGTTCGACGGAAAATATTATGAACAACCTGTTGGTGTGACGAAGGGTAGTACATTATCGCCTGTCGTGGTGAACCTATACATGGAACGCTTTCAACCATACACACTAGGAACCGCCAAGTTAAAACGCATGTTTTTCTGTTGGAACGGCAAAGCTTCAAGAGTTCCTGGAAGATTTAAACGCTATCCAGCGCAGTCAAAAATTCACGATGGAACTTGAAAAAGAGGACCAACGACCTTTCTACATCTACATGACTACTCTGCAATTCACATTTAAGTGCTTGGCAGAGGGTTCATCGAACCACAATCATACTATCTCTCTACTATTCCACTCCCGAACAGCGCGCGGGATAAACGAACACCTAAACCTTTCTGTTCGAGCTCTGATTTCTCTTATTTTATTTTGATGATCATTCCTACCTATGTAGGTTGGGCTCAACAAAATATTTTCGCATTCGGAAGAGAAAATTGGTGACTGAAATCTCGTAAAAAGGTCTCGCCGCGATGAAAAACGTCTATGCTGTAATGACTTCCATCCCAACTCGTGTATCATATCTGCCACACTCTCTCCCCTATAACGTGATAATACAAAACGAGCTGCCCTTTTTTGCACCCTTTCGATGTCCTCTGTCAATCCCACCTGGTAAGGATCCCACACCGCGCAGCAATATTCTAACAGAGGACGAACGAGTGTAGTGTAAGCTGTCTCTTTAGTGGACTTGTTGCATCTTCTAAGTGTCCTGCCAATGAAACGCAACCTTTGGCTCGCCTCCCCGACAATATTATCTATGTGGTCCTTCCAACTGAAGTTGTTCGTAATTTTAACACCCAGGTACTTAGTTGAATTGACAGCCTTGAGAATTGTACTATTTATCGAGTAATCGAATTGCAACGGATTTCTTTTGGAACTCATGTGGATCATCTCACACTTTTCGTTGTTTAGCGTCAACTGCCACCTGACACACCATACAGCAATCTTTTCTAAATCGCTTTGCAACTGATACTGGTCTTCGGATGACCTTACTAGACGGTAAATTACAGCATCATCTGCGAACAATCTAAGAGAACTGCTCAGATTGTCACCCAGGTCATTTATATAGATCAGGAACAGCAGAGGTCCCAGGACGCTTCCCTGGGAACACCTGATATCACTTCAGTTTTACTCGATGATTTGCCGTCTATTACTACGAACTGCGACCTTCCTGACAGGAAATCACGAATCCAGTCGCACAACTGAGACGATACCCCATAGCTCCGCAGCTTTCGTCGACATATTAGTTAAGAGAAAACCGAACGGATACCTTGGCCACAGTTTGTTTGGAAAAACTGCACACGTTAACCTCTATCTTCACTCCTTGAACCATCACCATCCGTCGCAAAGAAATTCGGTGCTAAAGACTTGTCCATAGAGATCTAACAGGTTCGGACAAGGAGAGCCTCGCCAGAGAACTGCAATATCTACGACTGGTGTTGCGGAAGGAGTGGGTTCTGTGAGCATCAAACTGAATGGGCTATCCAGTCAAACTCAACAGCGCCTAAGAGAGAGGTTGATACTGAGACCGAGGGAGAGAAGCAAAAAATTGCTTATCTGCCTTATGCTGGCCCGATATCCAGAAATATCGGTAGACTCCTACAGAAACATAGCACTCAGTATATTTCACGCTCTTCAACTAACACAACAAGTATTCAAATGGTTCAAATGGCTCTGAGCACTATGGGACTTAACTTCTGAGGTCATCAGTCCCGCCGGCCAGAGTTGCTGAGCGGTTCTAGGCGCTACAGTCTTGAACTGCGTTCCAATCCTGCCTCGGGCATGGATGTGTGTGATGTCCTTAGGTTAGTTAGGTTTAAGTAGTTGTAAGTTCTATGTGACTGATGACCTCATAAGTTAAGTCCCATAGTGCCCACAGCCGTTTGAACCATTTCATCAGTCCCCTAGGACTTAGAACTACTTAAACCTAACTAACCAAAGGACATCACACACACCCATGCCCGAGGCAGGATTCGAACCTGCGACCGTAGCGGTCGCGCGTTTCCAGACTGTAGCGCCTGGAACCGCTCGGCCAACTCGGCCGGCGAACAAGTATTCTTTGTAATGTTAAAGATGATCTAGATCTCCGAAAACCGTGTGTGTGTGTGTGTGTGTGTGTGTGTGTGTGTGTGTGTGTGTGTGTGTGTCGTATTCCCTGCGAATGTGGTATGTCTTACTTTGAGAAGACTATCAGAACAGTCTAGGAAAGATTCAAGGAACATAAAGAACCAAGCAAATCATCTGTCGCCGAGCACTGGCTCGAATATTATGATGAAATGATATACGATGAGACCAGTGTCGCGGTGAATACACCAAGTTTCCGGGACAGCATAAATAAGGAGTTTGATTTTAAATTGATTGGTATTTGGCACTCTATTTATTAAAATCTCCCCGGCCATCACATCCATTAGATTTCTAAAACTCTGAAGGAATTTGCGTTTCACGGAGTATCAGTGGGTGCTCTATAGAACAAAAGAGCGTCAGTGGTTACAGTGGATGTCGGGAATCGAACTCGGCTATAAACCTCACAGTCAGGTTGGAATCCGGGCAGCGAGTACACTAGTAGCAAAACTTCCAGCATCTGAAGGGAACGTCTCAGCCTGCAGTCGAAATACTGTGCAAAATGAAACCAACATCTCGGATGGGGCCGCGCGGGGTAGCCGCGTGGTCTCAGGCGCCTTGCGACGGTTCGCGCGGCTCACCCCGTCGAAGGTCCGAGTTCTCTCTCGGGCATGGGTGCGTGTGTGCTGTCCTTAGCGTAAATTAGCACACGTTAGATTAAGTAGTACGTAAGCTTAGGGACCCATGACCTCAGCAGTTTGACTCCAATGGAACTTACCACAAATTAAAAAAAAAAAAAATGCGACTTAGCACCCGGAAGCTCACAGTTAACCAGTCACGCCAAGAAAACCTGTGAGACCACATCATTTCATCACTATTGACGTGCACTATTGCCGAAGTGGCGTCAAATAAAAGACTTCCACCAGGCTACCGAATATCCCAAATGGGATACGCTACCAGTAATATACAGCAGTATGGATAGGTCTACTCACGGAGAGCTGGTCTATATACGCATTGTATATGGTTTCACTGAGTACCCTGTATGAACGGCACAATCATAGTGAGGTGTTCCCGCATCAATGGCGACCACGTACTTTTGCGTATGAGAGTTGTTGCATTACTGTGTGTTTTGTACTGTTCAAATGGCCCTGAGCACTATAGGACTCAACATCTATGGTCATCAGTCCCCTAGAACTTTGAGCTACTTAAACCTAACTAACCTTAGGACGTCACACAACACCCAGTCATCACTAGGCAGAGAAAATCCCTGACCCCGCCGGGAATCGAACCCGGGAAGCGAGAACGCTACCGCACGACCACGAGCGGCGGACATTTTGTACTGTATGTTATGTGTTTTGTTCATTGCACATTACATTATGTGAAGGTATTTCCACATAAAGGTACATTCACATAAACAATGATAACTGGAAAGTGGGGGGTGGTAACAAACTGAATAAATCAAATTACATTACTATTTTGTTACGAGCCATCGGAGACCTTATACGCAACAAACTCAGCAACATCCTTACACCACCTCCTAAATGTTGTCGGTGAACTTCGGATTCTCCTTGTACATCTACAGCTATATCTACCCTCTGCAACCTTCCTATACTGCTATTATTTCGTCACTTTCGCGCAGCACTGGCGAATGTTGCTCGCGGAGAACGAGAGTGGGTTAGCCTCCACATGACATCGAATATCTCTTGTTTAACCGTCGTGGTCACTTAGCGAAATTTCCGTGGGAGAAAGTAAAACAATGCTTGATTCTTCTCGGATATGGTGGCTTCTGTACCTTACCGTAAGATGCGAAATTAAAAATTTATATGGTATTTTGGTACATAATTATCATAACAATGTAATATTTCCCAACTTACAGCCTTATCCTTAGTCCAAAGTAATAGACTAGAAGCTTTTCGAACTATTCTAAGCATGTCAGGGTGACGCTGTCACAAGTTCTGTTCAACATATCGTCATTTCTCTCTGTATTGTTATCATACTGTTTTATTATGCTCTTTCAGAGCACATTTTCCAGCTTCCTGTAGGGTATTTGTTTGATGACGGAGGTTGTTGTCCAGTTTTACTTTGAGAAATGTGTTCATTTGCAATGGAAGCATGCAGAAATTATTAAGGAATCTTCTCTCTCTCTTTAGGATTCCGCACCTCAGTCGGTAATAAAGGAACCTTTTAGGAACACTTCGTTGGTCCTTCTCTCTCCCCGACTGTTAAAACCCGTTTTTCTCCTCAAAGAGCAGACGTATAAAGTTGAAAATTATGTCACTTATCAAGGTCAACGGTCTCTTGGGAATGTAAGAACCTTACGCTTCTAAGTCAATGGAATGAAAATATGAGGCCATTTATGTCACAAATTTTGAATCTCGCAAACTCACTCATGAAAACCTACATAGTACCGCCCATTGACCTACAATCATAAAATTTTACAAGAAGGAAGGTTTCATACTACAACCAAGGGAAAAGCTGGAAAACTGTTAATCTGTAATTATATTACACGAAAAAAAATTGTCGATCGTTATCAGATAGACTGTATGTCTGTTTGTCTGTCTGTCTGTTCGTCCGTCAACACTTCTTTTTCTAAGGGTCGGGTAGACGTATCAAGATGAAATGTATGTCACATTCTAGGGATGGAAAAAAAGTGAAGTTGCGAAGTCAATGCAAACTAAAGATACGGCCATTTATGTTAGAGCATCATTAAGTCTAGCAAGAAATAAGGTTCCACAATGAAAGTAAAAGACAAACCAAAATATTGTTAATTTCTAACTATATCACACGAAAATATTTTTTTGTCATTTGTTACCCGACTTCAAATTTGAAATGCAAATATTCTCAAAGTCTTGGAATCCCTTGGACTGATATTGTACCAGGATCAGTGTCGATAACAGGCAAAAATCTTCGAGATACTGGATTCACGTAGTCTGTATTGATAACTGACTTTGTAGGAAGCCCTCAGGGCGCGAGCCTCTCTAGCACCTGGCCAACTTTTTCCTCTTTATTGTTATCGTACTGTTTCTTATGATCTTTTTCAGTTCTCTTTGTAGTATTTGTTTGACGACAAAGGCTGTTGTCTAACTTCACTGCGATAAATGGGTTCATTTGAAATCGAAGCATGAAGAAATAATTCAGGAATCTTCTTTTTCTCGTTTTTTCTTCACAATCTATTATCTTCTACCAACGATGGGATCTACAGTGTGATTCGTGAAGATCTGCTAATATTTTAATACGTTGTCAATAATGACAAACGTTTTTACATTCTTAATGGAAAGTAAACAAATTTACTTGTATAATAATCTTTGCATCTCTGAACGTTCTGGAAAACTACTGCAGATACACGTCTGGGACATGTTTTATTAGATTCGTCAGACCAATAAAAACAAAACAAATGGAAATCGTTTTGCGATGGCTTCATATTAGCGAAGTTGCTAAATTTGAGGCAAAATCTTTTATTAGCCGTAACTCCGTAGCCAAACATTTGCGGACCTATGTTTATATGAACTTTTTTCTTTAGTTTTACTTGCCGCCGTTGGATAAGCAGCTGTAGCACCAAGCCGTATACTCCTAGCTCACTCATTTGTTACATATTTTAATTCTTAATTTCTTTGCGTGTTTTTGGTACCTGCATTGTTTAATTCATATATTTCGGGCGTATTATAGTATTTGAGAGTTGTAGCATCGCGTTTTAGTACCTGAATAGTGTAAAATCGCGTAGTCTCCTTCCGCCGCCGAGCAGTGTCAGCAGTGCGCAAGTAGCAGCATTACTGCATTTACTAGGAAATCTTGTATTTTAATAACCGCTTAAATTTTGTGTTGATTTGTTTGCGCTCTCTGTAGATTAGCTCAGACGTTCTTTGCACAACAGTTTTTAGCATGGATAGGGACTGCAACTGCTGTGTTCGGATGCAGGCTGAGTTGGCATCCCTTCGCTCCGAGCTTCAGGCTGTGTTGGCTTCGGTCTCACAGCTTGAGGCTGTTGCCAATGGGCATCACTGTGGGGGTCCGGATGGGGGTTTGTCGGGGACGGCCAGCTCGTCCCACGCATCCCCCGATCGGACTAAGACTGTGGTTGCCCGGGATACTGCCCACATTGAGGCTGATCCCTCACCTGTGGTAGAGTGGGAGGTCGTCTCAAGGTGTGGCAGGGGGCAAAAGACATTCCGGAGGGCTGAACGGAAGGCCTGTCCGGTTTGTCTGACGAACCAGTTTCAGGCTCTGTCTCAAGCTGATACTGATCTTCGGCCTGACATGTCCTACTCCAGAGGTTGCCCCTCAGTCTGCAAGATCTGGGCGGTCGCAGAGGGTGGGCTTACTGGTAGTTAGGAGCTCCAACGTCAGGCGCGTAATGGGGCCCCTTAGGGATGTGTCAGCAAGAGAGGGGAAGAAAACCAATGTGCACTCCGTGTGCATACCGGGGGGAGTCATTCCAGAAGTGGAAAGGGTCCTTCCAGATGCCATGAAAGGTACAGGGTGCACCCATCTGCAGGTGGTCACTCATGTCGGCACTAATGATGTGTGTCGCTATGGATCGGAAGAAATCCTCTCTGGCTTCCGGCGGCTATCTGATTTGGTGAAGACTGCCAGTCTCGCCAGTGGGATGAAAGCAGAGCTTACCATCTGCAGCATCGTCGACAAGACTGACTGCGGACCTTTGGTACAGAGCCGAGTGGAGGGTCTGAATCAGAGGCTGAGACGGTTTTGCGACCATGTGGGCTGCAGATTCCTCGACTTGAGCCATAGGGTGGTGGGGTTTCGGGTTCCGCTGGATAGGTCAGGAGTCCACTACATGCAACAAGTGGCTACACGGGTAGCAGGGGTTGTGTGGCGTGGGCTGGGTGGTTTTTTAGGTTAGATGGCCTCGGACAAGTACAGAAAGGGCAACAGCCTCAACGGGTGCGGGGCAAAGTCAGGACATGCGGGGACCAAGCAGCAATCGGTATTGTAATTGTAAACTGTCGAAGCTGCGTTGGTAAAGTACCGGAACTTCAAGCGCTGATAGAAAGCACCGAAGCTGAAATCGTTATAGGTACAGAAAGCTGGCTGGCGCCAGAGATAAATTTTTACAAACGTACAGAAGGTGTTTAGAAAGGATAGATTGCATGCAACTGGTGGTGGAGTGTTCGTCGCTATTAGTAGTAGTTTATCCTGTAGTGAAGTAGAAGTGGATACTTCCTGTGAATTATTATGGGTGGAGGTTACACTCAACAACCGAACTAGGTTAATAAATTATTAACATTATACGGTACATCCGTACCAAGTCAATAACACTATTTAACTGTGTGTGCTGCTTCGCCCCAGCCAACGTGCGATGGGTCACAGGCTCTCCACTGCACTAAGGCCTCGCCGGCTGTTCTCCTGAGCGACTGTCGACAATCTCTGCGCATGCGCGCGGCTAAGAAACGCTCTTCTTATGCATAGAAACGGGATACAACAGTTAACATGAATCGGGGCCTACGTAACTACAAAAAGTTGTCGCCCAAATAGTAAGTGATACAAGCATTGATGCGGAAATTACGACATATTAATTCTCGACCAACATTGCGCACAGGTCGTGCATCAGCCACTAACTAATATGGAGGCACTAAAATTAGGTAAAAATTACGACTAACATACAGAAATGGCTATGCATGAGGACATAGTGAAGTGCAATCGGTTCCAAACCATACTACATGCGGGAAACATTAAGTTGTAACTCACAGAGCAAACGGTCTGCATAACTTGACACCTTAACGGATAATGGTGTGGGGGCGGGGCGGGGAGCGGGGGGGGGGGGGGCGATGGAAAGAAAATCTCAAAATGTTGTTAATGGATAAAACCACACAATTTCTGCTAACAGAAGCCATCACTGTCGCTACATCGCCAAAATGCTAAGTGGCTGAGCAGGCCGTAGTCAAAAAACATAAAAGATTTAGGACATATCTTGGCTCCACGATCTTACAAATATAGAAGCCAACGAAGATACAATACGTCTTAAAAGCGCGCAGCGATATGAACTTACGATGACCGAAAGGCGTTCATCTTGGCTAACCAAACCTTCAACTCACAGAAAGGGAAAGGTGCCAAAAAAGAGACGGGGAGGGACATCGTTATCATCCGTTAACAATCAACAACCTGTGCATGCATCAGCCAACTTCCACGTCATGTGGTTTAATGAAAAGAATTAAGAAAGGGACCGAAACCTTCAAAGAAATTCCTGTTTTTTAATTGTAGCTGATCGTTGAGGACATCGTCTTTGGCGTACTGCAGGTGTTTAAAAATCTGCATTTCCTCTAAGATGTCCAATTTTAAGCTCTTAACTTCAGCATGAAGCAACTCTATATTAGACAGAGGACTTGGCGTATGAGCCATTTGTATAAGGTATTCTGCGTAAGTGGAACCCCTCGTGCCATCACCGCTTCTGGTGGGGATGTGCTCTTTATATCTAGTCATGAGAGCTCGGCCTGTTTGACCGATATAAAATTTCGAACAGTCACCGCAAGTAACTTTATACACACCAGACTGAGAAAGTTTGTCACTTGTGATCTGCAACGAGTGGATTAAATTCTTGTGCAGATTGTTGTTGGTAGAAAAGGCTACCCTAAAGTTACAGGCTCTAAGCAAACGCCCTAATTTGTAACTTACATCACCTACAAAAGGGATAGATACTATTGCCATCGGTTTGTCATTTACTAAATCCCCTAATGTGGAAGCCGTACCATTATTTTTATTTATTTTCTTGTTGTACAAACGTCTTACCAATTGTGAACTATAACCATTATTTCGAGCGATAGCTTCCAGTGTGACCAACTCGGTCTCTAACGCCTCCGGTGACAGAGGGATAGCTGTAGCTCGATGTATATTCGAATGGAAGAAGGCCACCTCATGGACATGCGGATGCGCCGAATCTGCAGAAATTATGTTATCAGAGTATGGGTCTTTCCGTACTCTGATAACATCATTTCTGCAGATTCGGCGCATCCGCATGTCCATGAGGTGGCCTTCTTCCATTCGAATATACATCGAGCTACAGCTATCCCTCTGTCACCGGAGGCGTTAGAGACCGAATTGGTCTTGCACTTCACTATGTCCTCATGCATAGCCATTTCTGTATGTTAGTCGTAATTTTTACCTAATTTTAGTGCCTCCATATTAGTTAGTGGCTGACGCACGACCTGTGCGCAATGTTGGTCGAGAATTAATATGTCGTAATTTCCGCATCAATGCTTGTATCACTTACTATTTGGGCGACAACTTTTTGTAGTTACGTAGGCCCCGATTCATGTTAACTGTTGTATCCCGTTTCTATGCATAAGAAGAGCGTTTCTTAGCCGCGCGCATGCGCAGAGATTGTCGACAGTCGCTCAGGGGAACAGCCGGCGAGGCCTTAGTGCAGTGGAGAGCCTGTGACCCATCGCACGTTGGCTGGGGCGAGGCAGCACACACAGTTAAGTAGTGTTATTGACTTGGTACGAATGTACCGTGTAATGTTAATAAATTTTATGGGGACCTGCCGTTGTGGGTGTTCATTTTAGAAATTGACTATGCCCATTTAGGCAAGCTGTTTTTTATTTTGTTCTGAAGAAGGCGTGGTTATCCACGTTGAAACCTGGGTAAACACCGGGAATTTTCGCAATCGAGGCGGATTATTCATAATTTATTTACCTTGTCTAAATCCCTGTCATGTCGCGACAGCACCGTATCCTTTTCAACAACATCCGCTCCATTCCCGCCAACAAGAACCTCTTCCTGCACACCCTTGCCACCCACCGTGTGGACGCCTTCCTCCTCAATGAAACATTCCTCCAACCCCACCACACCATCCACACGTCACCCTACCTCCTTCACCATTCTGATAATCCCCTCCCGATTGCGCGTGGCGGAGATACCATTGGTCACCACCGCCAGATCCCTGTTCAGCTCCAACCTCTCCTTCCCGACCCCACCAAACACCTGATCCTTAGTCTCTTCTTCCCCGGCCTTACCGTTACCTGCGCCACAATCTATGTCTGCCCTAACGCCCCTATTCCCTTCGACTTCCTCTCCCATACTGACCGTACCTTCTCCTCCTACGTGATCGCCGCCAACCTCAACATCCACAGTCGTTCCGCCGCCCAGTTACGGCGGTGGCATCGGTTCCTCTCCTCCCTTCAAGGCGACCTCATCCCCATCCCACAGCACACCTGTCCCGAATCCAACTCCACTCCTGATGTTGTCCTTTGCTCCGACAACCTCCTTGGCCGCATAATGGTGAATGTCCTGGAACCTATTGGTAGCGATCATCTCCCTGTCCTCCTCACCGTTTCAGACGGTCGTCACCCCCGCCCCGACCCTCGTCATGACCCTCCCCCTAAGTACATCCATGACTATTACCGTGCCAATTGGAATGCCTACTGGGATACCCTCTCCACCCAGGTCGATAGCCACCCCTTCACCTACCGTCACCCTGACGATGTAACCCATGCCGCCACATTTCTCCAGCAGACCTTGTCTGAGGCCGTGGAGGCTCACGTCCCTACTGTCGCTACCCACCCCCACCGTCCCACCTTACCCCCACAGGCCATCCTCCTCCTCCGGGAATCCCGCCGTCTCTACCGTGCCTTCCTCCACACGCATGACCCGGACACACTACGACGCCACCGGCAACTCCAGCGACATATTTGTAGTTTGCTCGCGGCCAAGAAACGTCGGGACTGACGACAGACATGCACCCGTTTAAATGCTACCCTGCCTATCAACTCGTCCAAGTTCTGGTCCGCCTTCCGTCGCCTTACTGGAACTAAGCCCTCCCCCTACTATCCTCTTCTCCATGATGATCACCCCTTCCCTGACACCCTTAGTAAGGCCAATCACTTTGCCTCCTACCTGTCCGATGTATTTTCCTTCCCCGATGATCCCCAGTTCGATTACTCCCTCTTCCCGGATGTCCGCGATCGAACTGACACCTCTGTCCCTCCCCTCGCGCCTGGTTTCCAGTACTTGGACAACATTACACACATGTAACTCAATGCCCCAATCACTACACAGGATCTCATTGCTACACTCCGCATTACCCCGACCTGTGGAAAACCTCCTGTATCCTGATGTTCCTTAAACCTGGCAAACCGCCGTCCGCCGTCTCTTCCTACCATCCCATTAGCCTTACCTTGGTCTTCAGCAAGCTCCTGGAATCTATCCTCACCCGCCACATCCACCAGCATCTCCGCTAGCACCGCCTCCTTCCGGATACCCAGTATGGCTTTCGGCCGTCCTTCTCTTCCGACGACCTTCTCCTTCACCTCACTCACCTCCTTTCCAACCAGCTTAATTCCAGTCGCTCCGCTATCTTCCTGTCCCTGTACCTTGAACGAGCTTATGACTGCGTATGGCATTCTGGTCTCCTCTTCAAGCTCCAAACCTTCACCCTTCCCATTAACTACGTCCGTCTGATCGGCTCCTTTCTCTCCCACAGTCCTTCCTACGTCACCATCCATAACACGGATTCCTACACCTTTTTTCCCTCCGCCGGTGTGCCCCAAGGCTCCGTCCTCTTCCCCATTCTGTACCTTTTGTATACGGCGGACATGCCGCCGCCGTCGCCGCCCGTCCACCTTCTCCAGTTTGCCGATGACACCGCCTTCCTTGCCCTTGCCCCCACCCTGCAGCGCTCCCAACACCTTCTCCAATCCCATCTTGACCGATTACCCACTTGGTGCAACCAGTGGTTGCTCAAGATCAATCCCTCCAAAACCCAGGCGATCATTGTAGGCAAAACCACCCCTTCCTTCCGTCTCCTTGATTTCTATCTCACCATCTATGGCCATCCTATCGCCCTCACTCCCACCCTCAAGTACCTTGGCGTCACCCACGACCGTCGCCTGTCCTGGACCCCCCCATCTCCGGACAATCCAAGCCAAGGCACACTCCCGACTCCGTCTCCTCAAGCTCCTTTCGGGCCGTACGTGGGGTCTAGACCCCTCTACCATCCTCCACACCTATAAATCCCTTATCCGCCCTATCCTTTGCTACGCCCATCCAGCCTGGATCTCCCCCCGCCCTACCTTTTATAAATCCCTTCAAATCCTTGAGCGTCATGCTTTCCGACTCGCCTATCCCATCCGTCTCCCCTCCACCACGCAGATCCTGTATGATCTCATTCCTTTCACCCACCTCCTCCTTTTCCTTGAAAGGATACGGATCCTGTACACCTCCTGCAAATTCGACCCTCCCCACCCGCTTGTCTCGCCCATTCCCTCACACCCCCGCCTGCCGCTGCCCCTGTATTCCCACGTCCCACCTGGTCTCCATCTCTCCACCCTCCTAACCGTCTCCCAAGGTGGCTTCCGCCAGCTCCTCCGCCCTGATGATGCTCTCCTCCCCTCCATATACCCCTCTACCAACTTTGATCCTCGTTCCCTCTTCCTGTGTCTGTTCCTTCGGGCACCCTCCCTCCCTCATCCCTTTCTCCCCACTCCTCCCCCAGGCTTCCCCTCCGCTGTCCCTCTACTCCTCCTCCCATCTCCTCAGCCATTGGCGTCTTTGTTCTCCCCTCTCAACCCCTACCCCCCGCCCCATCCGCCCTTCTTCCCCTCTTGGTAGGTCGCCAGACTCGCACACGCTACGTGGACTTTCGCGCGCCGGAGATCATCGCCATCAGTGACTCGTGTGTGCCGTCGTGTTTAGTGTTCAGTGTTCACCGTCGCACTCCATCGTTCACCTGTGCCGTCATCGTATTCAGTGTTTGTGCGTCGTATCAACAGTTTCAAGTGTGGATTATCGTAGAGTGTGAACGGCTCCGTGTTTGTCTTTCTGTGTCAACTGTTTTTTTTGCCCACCATTCTGTAACCTATGTATAATCTTTCTGTATTTCCTCATTATGTATCCTCTGGCTGAAGAGCAGCATAGAAGGCTGCTGACAGCCTGCCTGTTGTACAGGTTTTAAATTACAATAAAGAAAAAAAATAGTGTCTGAAGTTCCATGCGGTTTTTCGCGGATGATTCTGTAGTATACAGAGAAGTTGCAGCATTAGAAAATTGTAGCGAAATGCAGGAAAATCTACAGCGGATAGGCGCTTGGTGCAGGGAGTTGCCACTGACCCTTAACATAGACAAATGTAATGTATTGCGAATACATAGAAAGAAGGATCCTTTATTGTATGATTATATGATAGCGGAACAAACACTGGTAGCAGTTACTTCTGTAAAATATCTGAATATCTGGGAGTATGCGTGCGGAACGATTTGAAGTGGAATTATCATATAAAATTAATTGTTGGTAAGGCGGGTACCAGGTTGAGATTCATTGGGAGAGTCCTTAGGAAATGTAGTCCATCAACTAAGGAGGCGGTTTACAAAACACTTTTCGATCTATACTTGAGTATTGCTCATCAGTGTGGGATCCGTACCAGATTGGGTTGACGGAGGAGATAGAGAAGATCCAAAGAAGAGCGGCGCGTTTCGTCACAGGGTTATTTGGTAACCGTGATAGCGTTACGGAGATGTTTAACAAACTCAAGTGGCAAACTCTGCAACAGAGGCGCTCTGCATCGCGGTGTAGCTTGCTCGCCAGGTTTCGAGAGGGTGCTTTTCTGGATGAGGTATCGAATATGTTGCTTCCTCCCACTTATACCTCCCGAGGAGATCACGAATGTAAAATTAGAGAGATTAGAGCGCGCACGGAGGCTTTCAGACAGTCGTTCTTCCCGCGAACCATACGAGACTGGAACAGGAAAGAGAGGTAATGACAGTGGCACGTAAAGTGCCCTCCGCCACACACCGTTGGGTGGCTTGCGGAGTATAAATGTAGATGTAGAATAACATATCAAAATATTCGCATATCTTCGTGGATCACACTGCATTCATAATTTCACGTTTACATCTACATCTAAAGCCCTACTTTCCAAACCACTATGAAATTCGTGGAAGAGGGTACTTCGCACTGTACCACGTATAAGGGTTTCTTCACTTTCCATTCGCGTATTGAGAGTGGGAACAATGACTGCTTAAATGTCTATTCGGGCGCTGTAATCGGTCTAATCTTGGCTTCACGATCCGTACGGCTGCGATACACAGAATGTTGTAGTATATTCTAAATTTGTCTTTTAATAACCGTTTTTGAAATTTTATAAAGTAGGCTTTCAGGGATAGCAAGTGTACATCTTCTAGCGTCTGCCAATTAGTTGATATTGTAGCTGTAGGATAGTACACCTTCCAATTTCTTGAAGGACATAGATTTACATTTATCAATTTTTAAAGCAAGTTTTAGTTCATTGCACCACTTGTAAATCTTACCAATATCTAACTGAATATTTTTGCAACTTTTTTCACATATTAGTTAGTTGTAGACAACTAAATCATCTCCAAAGTGTCTGAAGTTCCTATTCATATCATTTGTCAAGTCACTAATACACAACATGAATAACGAAAATCCTAGCTCACTTTCCTAAGGCATACCAAAAGCTACTTTAAAATCTGTCGATTACTCTCCGTTAAAGATAGCTTATTACATCCTCCCTATCAAAAAACCTTCAATACAGACACAAATTTCATTGGCTCGCATTCACTAATATGCGTTGGTTCATTACTGAGTGGCACACTTCTTGAAAAAAAAAAAAAAAGAGAGAGAGATACGGCATCTACCTGACTGCCTTAACTCTGTCTGAGGTACTGATGCATAGCAAGTAGCTGCCCCCCCCTCCCCACTATCTATCTTTGCATTCAATAAGTAATAACTGTTGTTGTTGTTGTTGTTGTTGTTGTTGTTGCGGTCTTCAGTCCTGACCCTGGTTTGATGCAGCTCTCCCTGCTACTCCATCCTGTGCAAGCTTCTTCATCTCCCAGTACCTACAGCAGCCTACATCTTTCTGAATCTGCTTATATTCTTCTCTTGGTCTCCCTCTACGATTTTTTAATCTCCACGCTGCCCTCCAATACTAAACTGGTGATCCACTGATGCCTCAGAATATGCCCTACCAACCGATCCCTTCTTCTAGTCAAGTTGTGCCACAAACTCCTCTTCTCCCTAATTCTATTCAATACCTCCTCATTAGTTATGTGATCTACCCATATAATCTTCAGCATTCTTCTGTAGCACCACATTTCGAAAGCTTCTATTCTCTTCTTGTCCAAACTACTTATCGTCCGCGTTTCACTTCCATACATGATGGCTACACTCCATACAAATACTTCCAGAAACGACTTCCTGACACTAAAATCTATACTCGATGTTAACAAATTCCTCTTCATCAGAAACGCTTTCCTTGCCATTACCAGTCTACATTTTATACCCTCTCTACTTCGACCATCATCAGTTATTTTGTTCCCCAGGTTTCACATAGATTATATAATGGTAAGACATAGATTTAGGAACCAGGTTTTAAATTGTAAGACATTTCCAGGGGCAGATATGGATTCTAACCACAATCTATTGGTTATGAACTGTAGATTAAAACTGAACAAAAACCGCAAAAAGGTGGGAATTTAAAAACATAGGACCTGGATAAACTGACTAAACCAGAGGATGAACATAGTTTCAGGGAGAGTATAAGGGAAAGATTGACAGGAATGGGGGAAAGAAACACGGTAGAAGAAGAATGGGTAGCTTTGAGGGATGAAGTAGTGAAGGCAGCAGAGGATCAAGTAGGTAAAAAGTTGAGGGCTCGTAGAAATCCTTGAGTAACAGAAGAAATATTGAATTTAATTGATGAAAGGAGAAAACATAAAAAGCAATAAATGAAGCAGGCAGAAAGTAATACAAACGTCTCAAAAATGAGATCGACAGGAAGTGCAAAATGGCTAAGCAGGCATGGCTAGAGGACAAATGTAAGGATGTAGAGGCTTATCTCACGAGGGTTAAGATAGATACTGCCTACAGGAAAATTAAAGAGACCTTTGGAGAAAAGAGAACCACTTGTATGAATATCGAGAGGTCAGATGGAAACCCAGTTCTAAGTAAAGAAGGGAAAGCAGAAAGGTGGAAGAAGTATATAGAGGGTCTACACAGGGGCGATGTATGTGAGGACGATATTATGGAAATGGAAGAGGATGTAGATGAAGATGAAATGGGAGATATGATACTGCGTGAAGAGTTCGACAGAGCACTGAAAGTCGGCCGCGGTGGTCTAGCGGTTCAGGCGCTCAGTCCGGAACCGCGCGACTGCTACGGTCGCAGGGTCGAGTCCTGCCTCGGGCATGGATGTGTGTGATGTCATTAGGTTGGTTAGGTTTAAGTAGTTCTAAGTTCTAGGGGATTGATGACCACAGATGTTAAGTCCCATAGTGCCTAGAGCCATTTGAACCATAGAGCACTGAAAGACCTGAGTCGAAACAAGGCCCCAGGTGTAGACATTAAAACTACTGACAGCCTTGGGAGAGCCAGTCCTGACAAAACTCTACCATCTGGTGAGCAAGATGTATGAGACAGGCGAAATATCCTCAGACTTCAAGAAGAATATAATAATTCCTATCCCAAAGAAAGCAAATGTGAAAATAACCGAACTATCAGTTTAGTAAATCACAGCTGCAAAATACTAACGCGAATTCTTTACAGACGAATGGAAAAACTGGTAGAAGCCGACCTCAGTGAAGATCAGTTTGGATTCCGTAGAAATACTGGAACACGTGAGGCAATACTGAACTTACAACTTATCTTAGAAGAAAGATTAAGGAAAGGCAAACCTACGTTTCTAGCATTTGTAGACTTAGAGAAAGCTTTTGACAATGTTGACTGGAATACTCTCTTTAAAATTCTGAAGGTGGCAGGGGTAAAATACGGGGGGCGAAAGACTATTTACAATTTGTACAGAAACCAGATGGCAGTTATAAGAGTCGAAGGACAGGAAGGGGAAGCAGTGGTTGGGAAGGGAGTGAAACAGGGTTGTAGCCTATCCCCGATGCTATTCAATCTAAAGTAATAAAGGAATTTTGCTATTTGTGGTGCTATTTTGCTGATGATGGCCGAAGTAGAGAGGATATAAAATGTAGATTGGCAATGGCTGGGAAAGCGTTTCTGAAGAAGAGCAATTTGTTGACATCGAGTATAGATTTAAGTCGATATAAGTAGATATTGTGCAAATAAATATAAAGTGCTAATACATAAAAATACAAAACGTTGATAGTAACCTATGTATTCGAAGTTATCCTTGCTGAGCACTTTTAGATATGCTTCCTCTACCATAATATATAGTGTGGTCAGAAACAGTATGAAAAGCTTGTAACAGTGTAGCAGGAGACATTGTGCTAAGAAATAACTGTGCAGGAAAAAATTCGATACGTAGAGCTATATTCGAGTTATATAGCTTTGAAGTTAGCCCATCATGTCATCGCGCGTGCAGAATCTAAGCGGCCTGACAGAGACAATGTCGCCAGACTTGTTCATCATTTCGTTTCCTCAAACCGAACAACCGTGACTTTTAACCACCTAGTTTATATTTATTACTTCCTAAAAAGGCACATTTTAAATGATAATGACGTATTCAATAAGTGGTAACTCACGGACTCACAGATACCTGTGCATTACCGCATACCAGCGAGAGCAGGTGCTTGAATTTGCACTCGTAACGATCTGATTGGCTAACTTCAATGCTAAATAACTCGGAAACGGCGCAAGGAGACTCTGGCAGAGGAGGAGGAGGAGAGATGAGGAGTGTAGACGGCAAGGACAATCGGGAAGTAATGTTTTTTAAAGTTGCTGTGTTCTTTTAGATTTTGATGTGCAATTCTGCATTAAAGAACAAAGAATAAATACATTGAGTTTAAATTTTCAAAAAAAAAAAAAAAATAATGATAATCTGGGCTTGACAGTTCCACATCATGACCGATTGCAGTGTGAATGTGGAATGGTGAAATTATAGCTGAAGCCGAGTAAGTTAGCTTCAATACCGACAAGCCAATTTACAGTACCTCGTTATTTTTTAGCTTAGAGTATGTAAGATTCTAAAACACATGGATGTCAACTACATGGGAGAGTAGCTTTTAGGATAACTTCTGTCGACCTTTTCCAGAATGGTGTGATCCAAGTTTCTTCCAAACACTGGGAAGAACTTCTAGTTTGAGGGGTCTGGTGAAAGAAGGGCTAATATAGCCGATAATTTGGTGTAGAACCTGACAGCGATTACGTCGATTCTTGCGGAAAAAAGGAGAAATCAAGTGGGGGGGGGGGGGGGGGGAGGTTTACTTCGTCCAGTACAAGGCTGAATCAACACCGCACGGGGGCAGTACCAGTACCGGCCTTCGGGGCCCTTCTTCAACAACATATACTTTTTATATTTTTTATAAGGGTTCCTTACCTCAGTGTGTGTGTGTGTGTGTGTGTGTGTGTGTGTGTGTGTGTGTGTGTGTGTGTGGGTTCGAATGTTAACAACCCTTTTCCACATGAACAGGTTGACATATGAAGTTGAAGTTGAAGTTTATGGCACACACTGGCGTCTATGGTCTCTTTGCGACGTAAGACATTTAAGGTTCTAATTCAATGCAGTTAAAAGGTATCGATTTTTGTCACACATATTTCTATCCTCGGAAACTCACTCAGCAAAACCTATAGCGTAATTCCTGTTGACCTAAAGTCATGATCTTTGGTACGAAGCAAGTTTTCACAATAGAAGTAATGTAAAAAGATCCGAAAGACTGTCCGTCTGTTAAGACCCCTTTTTATTAGAAACGTATCTAGTTGAAATTTATGTCGCACATTAAGAAATATGGTCCATTGGCGGGGTAAAAAAATTTAAGCTTCTACGTCAATGCAGTCAAAAGAAGCAGTCATTTTGTGTCAAGTACTTTGATATCTTGCCAGAATAGACATTAATAACAGGCAAACATCATCGAAATTCTCGGTTACTGGGATGGGTAAGCTACCAGAGGGTGGTCAGAAACAATCTGAAAAGTTTGTGTGGTTGTTGCTTGGGAGACTGTGCTGAGAAATAATCGCCAAGAAAAAAATTGTATACATTGCGCCGTTTCCGAGTTAATTAGCACTGAAGTTAGCCACTCAGGTCATTTCGCTCACAAATTCAAGCACCTGCTCGCGCTGAATGTGGCAATGCACAGACATCTGTGAGTCCGTGAGTCATCACTTTTTAACATTCTCATTACCATTTAAAATGCGCCGTTTTAGGAGGTAATAAATTCAAACTAGGTGAGTAAATGCTGCGTTTGGTCGGTGTGAGGAAACGAAACGAAGAACAAGTTTGGCGACACTGGTTCTGGCAGGCTGCTTGAATTTGCAAGGGCGACATGGTGGGAAAACTTAAAAGCTACGTAACTCGAATGCAGCTCAACGTATTGAGTTTTTTGCTTAAGAGCCACTTCTCAGCACAACATCCCCTGCTACACTCTCACAAGCTTTTCATATTGTTTCTGACCATCCTGTATATAAACATGATTAAGTTTGTACGGAACCCTAACTTGATTTACTGACCATCAACTGAGCAAAGTAAATAACATTACTCAAGACACTAAAACTACCGGTCACAGTTTATTATATTAGCTCCATTTAGATACCAAATATCATAAAACTGAAATAAAACTTTTGGACCACACACACTGAAACTGACTAAGTATTCGGGCCATTCTCATTCTTGTTTACTCACTTTGGGAAGAGCACAGGATCACTAGTTATATATTTTAACGTAAGTTGATTTACCATGTAGTATAACTGACGTCTTCGCGTCATGACTTGTGCAGGCTGGCTCGAATCTGATTATAAATTACCACAGCCCACCTTAAAAAGAAAACATGTTGTGAACTTGTAAGATTTAGACTTGCGGATAGGTCACAATTTGGCGACTCAGTCCCAATCTATGTTAAGCTTGAGGCATATTGACACTGGACAAAGAAATGGCCAAAAATACAACCTCCACATGGCCAGCCAGAAAAACTGCAACCGTATCTTCAGCGACATTCAGGCAACTGTTTGCGGCAGAACATTCCCTGGTCAGAAATGTATACACGGACTACGATAGTGGCGGGAAACGGTCGAAAGCGAGCTAGTGGTATTCAGTTGCACCTGTCCTGCTTTTGCATTCTACAAAGGATAAACTTTGCAAGAAAAAGAGAAACTGGATATTGAGTATGCGTTGTTTATTCAAGTCCCGTAAGCGACACACATGAACTGATTCCGAGTACATACCTCCACCAGAATGCTGAAACACTATTTTGAATAAAAAGCTGGTTTATATAGCCATTCTTCCGCGGCAAGAATATAAATATTTGTTCCTTAATCTGAAACCACTTTTTAATTCTGCAATATAATATATGTGCGTCACATCCATTTCTTGTTTTACGAGTTGGTGCACAAGTTCGTAGCATTTTTGTGTCGCATGTTGGTGTTCCAGTTGCTATGGGATCATTATCGACTGCTTTTTTTTCATTTGTGGTTCACTGTTGCTATTTGAGTTTGCATATTGTCATTTAGTCATTTGGCGATACGGAGTAGAGGTGTGGACGCTAGAAAATGGAGTGCCAAGTGGAGAAATCTTAACATTTCCGACATCTTCTGTTTGAGTTCAGTAGAGGGGTGACGGCAGCGGAGGCAGCCAGAAAAATTTGAGCCGTGAATGTGGATAATGCTATTAGAACTAGGGAACTTACGGTATGTTCTTATGGGACCAAACTGCTGAGGTCATCGGTCCCTAAGCTTACACACTATTTCATCTAACTTTAACTTACGGTACGGACGACACACACACATACCCACGTCCGAAGGAGGACTCGAACCTAAGACGGGGTGAGCCGCGCGGACCGTGATAAGACAACTCAGACCGCACGGCTACCCCCGCAGCCTTGGCATTAGATCGAGCACGTAAAGAAAATGGTTTTCTTGTTTTAAGGAGGATCATTTTGACATTAGTAACTCACAACGATCAGAAAGACCTTCGCGATTTGATGTTCGTTTAAACGCATTAATCCACAATGATCCACGTAAGTGTACTCGAGAATTGGCAAATGTGAGGAACTGTGATCATTACATCATCATGCGACATTTGCATGTAATGCGGAAGGTTCATAAATCGGGTGTATGTGTACCACATAATCAGAATCACAAAAATCAGTGGGTAGCCATATGTGCATCTATGCTTGCTCGTCATCAGTTGACTTGTGAACAATGCCGACCATTCCTATCCTTTATCACTACTGGTGACGAGCAATGGTGTCTTTTATGCAAACATAAGAAAAACAAGCCAAACAAAGCAGCAACTCTCTATACAAACAACCGCGTGCATCCACTAAAGCCGTGAGGGGTAGCCGCGTGGTTCGAGGCGTCTTGCCACGGTTCGCGCAGCTCCCCGCGTCGGAGGTGCAAGTCCTCCCTCGTGTGTGTGTGTGTGTGTGTGTGTGTGTGTGTGTGTGTGTGTGTGTGTGTGTTGTCCTTAGCGTAAGTTAGATTAAGTTAGAAGATAAACTAGTGTGTAAGCCTAGGGACCGATGACCTTACCACAACTTACCACAAAATTCCAAATGCATGCACAAAATACAATGTTATGCATATAGTGGAATGGTAACGGTGTGGCGTACTACCAATGGCTTCCCCGAGGGGTAAATATCACTGCTGACATTTATTATCAGCAACTGAGCCGTCTTGCTGATGCAGTCCCAGAAAAACGACCGGGAGGACTGCGTGAAGTGATGCTACGCCACGATAAGACTGCCCGCATTCTGTTAGACTAACAAAAAACATTAAGCAGGAGTTGGGTTGAGAAGTCATTCCGCAGCCACCTTATTCACCTGATCTTGTGCCCTTAGATTTTCACCTTTTCTGCTCTCTATGTAACAACCTTCAAGGAACTTCCTTTCCGAATGAAAATGCGCTCCGAACTATACGAATTCTTCGCCTCAAAACAACGTGATTTCTAAAGTCGCGGAATCGAAAAGTTACCCCAGTGTTGGCACACTCTTGTAAATAGTAGAGGAGAATATATTAAGAATGAGTAAAGTCTCTATTACGTGTATTTGTCGTGTTTCTGTAACCTCTGGAAACACGCTACGAACTTAGGCACCAACCCAATATTAAAAATATCTCCCATGGGCATGTTCTGGAAAATGCAGTTTTAGATTCGAAGCACTACAATTTTTTTCTCACATGCATAAAGTGTTACTTGGTCTGCCTGCGTAAGTCTGCATTGCCTCTCATCTGATCATATGTTAGAGAGCTACCGTCTACTAGAAGTGCCAATTTTTTTTATATATAGTGTAAGTATGCCCTCTGACCCATGACCAGATGAGAAAAACAAAGATTTGGCCGAGACAGGAAAACAACTGATTATAATTGTCCGTCTTGATCGCTATTTATATCTTTAATTTTTTTAAAAAATTACTTCTTAAGCCCTTTCGGCCACAGCTATCATCACAATTCAGATTTAAAATCTCGATACACTGTTCTTGACCCGGAAAGACAATGAGAGAACAGTACGGTAACGGTAAGCACAAAAATAATGATTGCTAGCTGCTCTCCGTGATTTTACCCAAGGTTAAACAGTCATTTGTTTAAAAAATGTTATTTCCCAACTAATTAATCCATGCGTATGCGCCATCACTAAAGTTCTCTCTTGGAGATATTGCGGCGCGAGGCACTTGCCGCCGCGCACATTGTGGAGGGTTGAACCCTCTGCTGTGGTCGAAGTTCTAGCGCCCGTAAGGCGCTTCTCCTTCTGGCATGATGTTTGTTGGGAGATGGGATGTCGTGATTTGTTGTTGTTGATTTTGACTGTTGTGCTTTTTTTTATATATATAGTGAAATCGAAAGGCCATTATCCTGGCCGCCTCTTCCTCGTAGCGGCGTCTTGATGGTGGCAGACAATTTTGAAGTGATGGTTTGGGGGGGGGGGGGGGGGGGAAGAGAAAGTAGTCAGAGAGTGACAGCTTGAGAAGTGGAAAGTGGAAGGGCCTGTCGTGATTAGGCCATCATTGGGGTCCGAGTGGGTGGAAGGGGGGGGGGGGGTGGCGTGCTTGTGAGGCTGAATGACATGACATGTTGGTGGATGATCGATGATGTGAGAAAGAGTAGGTGACATGAGATGAGGTGGCTTATGTATGCGAATTCATGGGGGGCGGAAAAGAAGGTCTGGCCATCGAGTGGTGGCTAGACGATGAACACGGGTACCCAGGGAGAGGATTAAGGGATTAGGAGAGTGACGTGTTTGTTGGTAGAAGGAATTGGCTGCAGATAGGATGCGGGTGCGAAGGAGCGGCACGTCGGCCAGGTTGTGGAGTTCTTGGGTTGGGAAGTCGAAAGGGAGGTGGAGGGCACGCCGGAGAGCCCGATTCTGGACGGTTTGGAGTCGGCGGAGGTGGGTGGGGGCAGCATTGGCCCACACCACCGCCGCATATTCAAGGATGGGAAGAACAAGGGAGGTGTACAATCTAACAGCAAGGTGTGTGGGGAGTGAAGAGGTTGGATTGATGAGAGGGTAGAGCAGGCAGAGCCGCCCCATTGCCTTACTACGCACGTCATCGATGTGGGGGCGCCAGGTGAGGCGCTGGTCCAGGGTAACACCCAAGTACTTCGCAGTACGAGTCCAGGTGACTGGGGTACCAAGGACCGTCACCTGAGGGTGCCGAATGGGAATATGGCGTCGGCAGATGATAAGGGCTTGGGTCTTGGAGGGATTAAATGCCAGACGCCAGGTCCTAGCCCAATCGGTTAAGGATTCTGTAGCCCCCTGGAGCCGCTGTTGTAGACCTGCCGCACTCCGAGAACGAGAGCGAGGCACTTGCGGCGCAGCAAACAGTGCAACATCGGAAAAAAGAAAAAAAAAGACGATAGGGGAAACTGACAGACTCATAACTCACGGGAAAGATCATGATTGTCTTGGTGTGCATGGAGAGCCAGAAATCTACTGTAATTCGTTGACCATGCCTCGGGAACAGCGATTTTTTTCCGGATAAAGGGTAGCGTGTGTATTAATTGAGGATACAGGCTTTGTCTATTCGGATATAGGCTATCATCCAAATCCGTCCATCTGCTTCAGCGTGAAGAAGTACCAAACGCACTAAATCGACGAAGAACGAAAATATGCGATTTTTAGTTCGGTGCAGCGCAAATTTTATATTTGTACGTACGACAACGTCATCTGCCCATCATGTGTGTGCCTGTTACCAACTGATACGCTCGCGTATCAATCAAATCCAGCCTCATTAAAAGCCTACGACAGTCTACAAGTAAAGGCACGACGCCTCTCTGTCGTACGACATTTAAATGACTAGGTCGTTGTGAGCCTTCGAGCGTCTCAGAAGTTATATACCCCTGACGTGCAACGGCTACAATGCAACTGGCGTGTATTAAAGAAAGGATTAAACACTTTGAGGATCGTATTAGCATTGTATTCATTACGTTGAATCGTACTGTGCAGGACTTATTAAACAATAAAAGCGGTTTCACAAATATGGTAAATTTCAAAAATCAAAGAGTAAATAGCTTTTACTAAGAGTAATTATTGTTTCGCAGTTCGTGTTATATGCTTGAGGTCAATAAATATATTGTACTACACACTTTTAAAAGTAGCGTAGGGTAAATGTACCAAACAGCGCGCACTCCCAAACAGAGCGCAGCTTGTGTTCCTGGCAGTTGACTAAACGGATCAGCGCGCTATTGACGTAGTTGTATTCAAGCAGCATCTGAAACGTGTCGTAGAAGTTGTGCGAAGAAATTCTGTGTTTCCGAAGTGAAACAGGTAAGAATCAGCTTTCTTAATGTAGTTCTGGTGCTACGATGCATATGTCATACACAGAACACGCGAGCCTTCAGCTCCTGATTGCATTTTGAAAGGCTGGCTTTCAATCTGTGTTTTTCATATGTGACGTGTGCTACTATCTTTTGACTTGGAACTGTAGTTTCTAAACGAAGTAGCGCGCATATAACGTCCCCGAACAGTGCGTACTTCCTCTTCGGGGTTGGTTGGTTGATTTGGGGAAGGGGACCAAACAGCGAGGTCATCGGTCCCATCAGAGTAGGGAAACATGGAGGAGGAAATTGGTCGTGCCATTTGAAAGGAACCGTCCCGATATTTGCCTGAAGCGATTTTGGAGGAGGAAGAGGAGGAAGAGGAGGAGATTAGTGTTTAACGTCCCGTCGAGCGATTTAGAGAAATCTAAATCGGGATTACCGGACGCGGATTTGAACTGTAGACCTCCCGAATGCGAGTGCAGGACTTATTAAACACTAAAAGCGGTTTCACAAATATGGTAAATTTCAAAAATCAAAGAGTAAATAGCTTTTTCTAAGAGTAATTATTGTTTCGCAGTTCGTGTTATATGCTTGAGGTCAATAAATATATTGTACTACACACTTTTAAAAGTAGCGTAGGTTAAATGTACCAAACAGCGCGCACTCCCAAACAGAGCGCAGCTTGTGTTTCTGGCAGTTGACTAAACGGATCAGCACGCTTGGTCTCTCTGTAAAGCGCAAATGCAAATTTGTACCTCTTGAGTGCGTTGTGGAGTCCGAAGGACAGATTTTGTCTCTGATTGACTTCAAATTAAGTACGAAAATCGGACAGAATGCTCATGTAAACTGAAGAGCTGCTCAGTGAAACCAAAAAACGACGTGAAAATGGAGAAAGCAAACAAAGGTTGCCACTGCTCTTGGTACGAAGGAATTAAGGAAAACACTGAAAGCTGTGAGTATGGAAATAGATTTTGGGGTTTCCAGAGGCCTGGATCCAGTGCAGTAAGTGTGGGAGATGGTGGCACGAACAGTGCTCTTCATTTGAGGGTGATCTCGCGTTCATTTGTGACATTTGCTAAATGCATACACTTTGGGCATGCTTCGCGTATTCTTCAAGGGACCACACCCTGCCCATCTAACACATGTTAATTTAGGCAAATATTTCACCCATTTCTGAAAAAACTATTTAATGCAGGATCTTAATATTTTTCTGTATGTTACATGATGCTGATAGAGTCAACTGTACTAAAATCTACTTTATTTTATAGTTTTTAAGAAATACTTTTTTTTAAATTTATTAACAAAAAATATTGTTTTTTCTGCAGAAAATATTTTTTGTGAACTTCCTAATGGGGGAAAATTAATGATTGTAGTACCAGATGTGGCTTTTTATGTTAGGCAGAGCCTCTGAAAATTTCATTCAGTTATCTATGATAGTTTCTGATATAATGGGGCATATGTACTGACAATTTTAGTTTGCAGGAAATTGGCTTTAAAGAAAAAACTTGGTCTCTAGCAGGTCTTCCAGCTTCACCTTCCTGGATGTTTGTCTGGCTTTCTTGGCCATACTAGATGCAGACCTGTCTGCATTGGCTATCCTCATTTTATCACAATGTTGCACCCCAGTGATAAAATTTTCCACCAGGATTAATTCCCAGCTTTTTCAGTACTCAACACTTACCAATAATACCACAACTGAATGTAAATAACAGCATCATGAACTCCTAGTTTCATTGTATGCATGCCTAAAAATACAGTTTTAGGAAGGCAATTCCTAATTATGCTGTTGAAACATTCATTTGGGTTCTGTGTCTGCCCATGCAGACATTTCCTTAGAAGGTCAGGATGAGCCAAGTCTCTGAAAATAGGTCTTATTGCTGCAATAACAGCAGCAGGAAGAGAACACTGGTGAGAATAAGATTCTCCAGTTGCCTGAATCCTATTGTATTTGCACCACGAATTTTCTCCTGATGGACACAATCCATGACATGGCTTATCATCAGTAGAGGACTTATGGAAGAATATAGCCCAAACATTGCCTCCAGATTTTCTCTATTTCTCTTAATTGCCTGCCCATTGTATACCTGCAAGTTTTCTATTTCAGATTTAGTTAAACGACTCTGTCCGGTCAACATTTTTTCCATCTTCTAATTTTTTCCCTCTCATATCAACAGATAATTTTCTCAGTCTTGTTCCGAAACGTTTTTGAACATGGCCTACTCATTCTATTTTGCTAATAATGGCATCTCAATATGGCTTAGAGTTCACCACATTGTTGTATGCTTTACTGTCACCACCGCCCAAATATTTGGTGTACTGTATGCCTCTTGTTTCTATGGAGCGATGAAATATTTGTTTTGCTCCATGAACTTCCATACCATCAATTGTTCCTCTAAAATTAGCCACACAGTTGTGTTCTTTATGTTCATTGACTTTACAGCATCTGTAATATTTAGACATTATCTAACACTTTACCGGTGTCTACACTATGGCAGACACTACTCCATTCAGAGAAGTATCTCCTCTTCTCTGCCAACTTCCATCAAGTTCAACTGCAATATCCGAACATCCATCATTTTCTTCCACTGCTTCCCTAGCAGCTAGTTTCATGCTTTCCTCACTGATGTCACAAACAGCTTTCTCTAATAATGCAGTCAGATTTTCAAATTTATTTGGTGGTTGATGTAAGTTCATCACTGAAGAAAATGTTCTCCCTGCAGCCATGCCCTTGCTAATGGATCATAAGGCATAAACTAATCTAGTATTGATTTCATAAGGGTCACTTGCATCTGATTTTGAAGAACTCATAAATGAAATCACAGCTGAGCATTTAGTGCAAATTACATCCACAGCAATTACTAGGTCTTTGCTCCCACTGGCCCTCTCACAAATTTTCATGCACTGTGGCTCACCACACTGTCTACATCGTAGAAATTTAGAAATTACATCTGATAATATTCTCAAATTTATAATAATGTTATTGTGCCCCTTGTCACTTACAATAAATTCGTTGTAACTCTCTTGAAATGATGAGAGCTTCTTTTGAGATGCACTTGTTGAAGAATTACAATTAGAAACATCGTTCCATGTGACATAACCTCTTGAAAGCTTTCTAAACTTGTTACCTCTAAATTGTCGTTTCTTGAAAATGCCTTGGCGTTTCGCCATTTCCGTAAACACAACAAAACACATGTAAACAAGCACTGCCAATGTAAGTATAACAACTACTCGCAATCACACTTGAACAAAACTAACAGTGTCTTTGAAAGCATTTTGTTTTCAAACAGCAGAAACAAAAGAATACCGAATGTTGCTTTCCAAGGATAGCCAACACACACGGGCGTAAAAAAAAATCCCTAATGTGCAATATAGGGGATATAAAGACCTAAAATATATGCAGAAAAGTGGGCGACAGAAAAGTGGACGTGGCACATAAACACAAGTGGTAGGAAAATCCTCTTTAATTGCTCGAAAAAAAAAATCAGCAAAATCCTTTTCAGAGTACTTAAATAAAACTGTAATCTATAGAAATACGACGAAAACCGAAAATCGATTTTTTTTCGACCTGAACCATGTTGTGGTCCCACTAAGCGCAGGTGAGCGAAAGATTGCGCGTTTCCCGCTTCTTGTAGTTTTGGAAAGTTCCGTAAAAGTTTCACATCTCTGCTGCTGTATTTTCTGAACCTGCAGATTTTGTGTTAACAAATACAAACCTAAAATGATTTTGTTTTCCTATTGGCAATAATCCAGATAATATCGATTATTCCATAACTGCCCACTCTTAGGTATGGTTCCCTATGTGTTAATTCAGGCTATAAGCTAATTACATTCCAGATTTCTTCCAAAGCAGTCCAGCTATTTCACTATGAAGGAGCAACAAACATATTCACACACAAACTTTCGCAGTGATACATGAGAGTGAGCAGAATTCACAATAGCGTTATCCTGACTAGCCCACAGGAGTCTGAGAAATTTCTGAGCTATTGCTTTGCACTGAACGTGACGCTATTAGTTTGGCGAATATTGCATCTTTATTATATATTAAAAATATTGTCTAAATTGTTAATTTTATATCTTACGACAATATACAGAACTATTTATCCCTGAGAAGAATCAAACATTTATTTTTACTTCCTTCGCTAAGTGACCCTGACAGTTAAATCAGAGGAACTGGAGCTCTTGTGATACAGAGTGTAAAGCCGTCGGCACAGGAACCGTGCTGTGGAACGTCAATGATGAGCGTGCTAAGTTCAACGTGCTGATGAACACTCAGAAATAATGCGACTTGTGCATACGGTACGTGGGCTCCAACGTGGTATACGTGATCACAGCGCACTCCAGCGGCAGTTGCGATATGTTTCTAGTTCGTAAATCACACTGTTTACTAAACGGGCGCGCGTAAAATTCCCACATTAGCTCTATTAAAACGCACATTTTTCTCCATAGTTCACGAAAAGGAAAGTATCATGTCCAATCAGTAAGGATAGAGGCTTATAGAAGTTTATTACAAACAGTACTGTACAAATTTGGAATACTTCTCCGCATGAGATAAACATTATGTCATCATTCCCACATTTTAGTAAAAGCCAAAGGTCAATCTTGTTTGATCACTGTTCCTATCCAGTAGCAGAATCTTTGCAATAAGTGAATTACGAAGCGTAAAAGAAAAAGGAGCAAAATATCTTTATACGAGTAGCGCAAGCTGTCCTGTAGATTAAGCAAATCGAACAAAGTCGCCCCTCCCCCCCCCCCCCCCAAAAAAAAAAGAAAAGAAAAAGAAAAAAAAGCTAATTTATATTTACTTAACATCAAATATCATAGTACATACTTACGTTAAACTAATAACAAAGTATCAGAACCCAATTAAAACGCGAATGTTAGGAGAAAATTTCGAAGTGTCGAGACGCGAACCATTTTGTTCGTTACTGATCTTTTTGTTTGGTCGTTGCGGGCGCAAGACATCCTGCTCAAGTTCGGTGGTTGATCCTCCCACTCAGTTTTTTTATTACAGAGGCCAACCGGCTCTCTGACCGAACACGCTGAGCTACCGTGCCGGCTGCTACTGATTACATTAAACCAACAACGCGGAACTTATGTCCAATCATAGTATCTTACCACGTGCTGAAAACCTTAATCGTACATATGTTACTAATCGATATCTTATCATAACAAATTATACTAAGAACAATGCCTTTTGGGTGGATCTTAAGTGTGTCGCTGCCTACAAATAGCAAATTCTCATAATACGCAAGTTACAATAATTCTTTTGCCACCAATATGACGTTTCTCATTATTTTATTGGAACGAATCACACAGTTAACAACGGGTTTTCCAGTGATTTTCAGTTTGCTAGTGCTCAGAATATCTGTCATGCTAGATATTGCTCTGCACGTTCGGAAAGACTCCCAAACGTGCTGTTCCACGCTATGACGTCAGAAAGTCTTTACGCTCAACGTTCGGATGCACGGTCCGTGTGCCGACGGCTTAACAGACTCTTGTTCTTCGCGAGCACCATTCGTGAATGCTGCAGCAAATGACGAAAAGATAGTTGTATCTAAAGCACTCATCCCCCTATGTAAGGGGGTTACAGTGTGCAGACATAGATGCTGATATACACGGTGAACCCAAAGTACACCAACAAAATTTCGGACTGTGTTCAGGGATGTTTCCCGAGTTTTTTTGTGTAAGGAACCTGTGGTCTCCAGTGGTTCGTTACAGAGTGATCACACAATTTGACTTATTGAGTTTGATGGCCTTATTACCTTTCTTTGTTTTAAAATACTTTCACAACAGTAAAAAGCATGTGATTTGCGATGTCCAAAATGTACAATTGGAACACAGAGCAAGCTACTGTGACGTGATTGTCATCGATGTGGGAACACCTCTACGTTGTTGTGCAGCTCTTCCTCTACATTCAGGGAAACCAATGTGCATATCGACCGACTCTTCTGCTGCCCATCACTGTCAGCGTACTACAGCCACTGCCCGGAAAACAAATCGGGAATACTGAATACAAGCCCCAGAGCGAAGGATAAAGTGTCCAGTACCGTTACACCAACAAGTACTGTGAATAAACGGAACAAGTATGTTTCTAAAAAAAGACAGACAGAGCATATCTACGACATTTAAACTTCCGTGCAGATATTTTCAGTGCAATATACATACATACATAGATAAATAACGATAAGAACTCAAATGAAACACAATTATTGAGCAACGAGTCACCAGAGATCGCTGGTTATTCATAGCAAGATGTTCAGAAAATATCCCTGGTAAACCTCCGTTATTTCATCAGTGTAGTTCAGGTTCATACTATACATTACAGGAGCTATGTTGAGACGATGTGTGTGTGTTACTGTTTTAGCAGAAGATAAACTTCACAGTATGGGTTCACAACCATTAGCCACATAGTGCCCTAAAATGGTCCTGCAAAGTCCAAATGAATGCAGTTCCAAAGTTGATGGAGGAGAGGTGGGCAGGGGATGGAAGACTGGGGCAGTGTTGCCTGATGCTGGGTGCAAGCTGGACACCTACACTCCACTGCTTCCACGTCCTCGTTTAAATCTAGCCAGTAAGCATGTCACATCAGCAGAGCGTTATTCCCTGCCATTCCCCAATGCATTCTCGCACTGGAGTAGTTGCGAAATCTGAGACGGCAGGGTAATTGGAATGACAACACTGTGCATATCTGCCTTAGCTCCTATCATGAGGATGTCTTAGCCTCTATTAGGAGGACCTTGTCAATGACCAACAGATGGTGGTAGATGCGGGACCAGACCTGGAGCTCTTCATTTTCGTTCTTTGATATGAATGTGACTCATCCATGGAGCACATAGTGCATAACTGATCTTAAGATTGGGTCACAGCACCTGTCTACAGCAATTCATGGAGCCAATATGGGAAATGTTTCCAAGGTCTGTCTCTGTTCCATGTTTATGTGGAAAAATGAGATTTTATTCTGGACATGTCCCAGATAGGTAAACGTGGAACTTCTTAATTGCAAATACCATTGCTAACATTGCCTTTTCTACCAGTGAGTAGTTCTTTTGAGTGTGTATCAGCTTCTGAAGCATAGGCAGCAGGTTGCTCAGTACTGTCACTGTTCAAATGTGCCACCACTGTATGAATGTCACATGGAAATGCCTCCTCTGCCAGAACCAGTGAAAAATTTAGAAATTTGTGATAAGGTCTTGTGGGACCAAACAGCTGAGGTCATCAGCCCCCATGTGGGCAGAACCAGTGAATGTGATGGTGAAATTGGTGTAAGCAGGATACACAGTGCAGCATATGCTTCAACTGTGTGAAGACACACTTGCAGGCAGCTGTCCACCTATATTGAACGCCTTTCTTCTGCAACTAACATAATGGATACATGATATAAGCCACTTGTGGGGTGGTAGGGGGGAGGGGGGACGAGGAATTTTGAGAATTAATTCCTTCCAAAAAACGCTTGCAGCTCCTGTAAATTATGGGGGTGAGGTAGAGAATCTATAGCCATGATATTGCAATCAGTCAGCTGTACCCCTTCCTTGTTTTGCAAATGTCCTAGTCATTCCATTTGCTACTGGAATAACTGGCATTTGTCTTAGTGGCACTTTAGCCCTGCGTCATGTAATGTGTTAAATAGTGTGCAAAGGTTTCACTGGTGTTCCTGAAGGGTAGCTCTCATGACAATTAAGATGTCTAGATAGTTGGTGCAAGCAAGTAAACACATGGTTAACTGGTCCAAGTACCTCTGGAAGATTGCAGGAGTGCAAGAGATCCCGAAAGACAAGTGCCTGTGATTGTGTAAGCCAAAGGGAGTGTTGCTAACCATAATGTTTTGTGACTCCTTATTCAATGGTATTTGGACATATGTGTTTGCAAGTTTCAATCTTAGAAGAATATTTTCCTCCCAGAAGCTTTGTAAGAAAATTTCTGAGAGAGGTACGAGGTATGTTCCCATTTGTGCCTGGGCACTGAGTGTTGATGTAAAATCACTGTGTTGCCACAGGGAATCATTGTGTTTGAGTATCACCAATGGCATGGTTCATGTGCTTGTTTCAACTCCTTCAGTCACCCCAACCCCATAGTGTCAGTCAATTTCTTGCTTAATTGTTGTACATAAGGAGACCAAATGTGCCATGCTTGGCAGCAATGGGGCACCATGAGGGGTAACAAGGAGATATGAGCCTGGGAATATATGGTACACTAAGCCACATATGAATATAGCTGCAAATGTCGCACAAAGGCTGTCAAGTTTCTTGAAGGGAAGTGTGTCAGAAATAACCTGAATTTTATCATTGATGGAAAATCCAAACAACAAGATAGCATCCAGACTGAAAATGTTTCTGGTTGCATGACTATAAACAATGAACAGCGTTATCACCCATGCTCCTTCCTTGGAGGCCAAAGGACTGTGAACTGATCCTGGAGGGGAACTAGATTTTTGCTCAGTCCTACCTAATGTGCGTACTTCTAGATTGTGAGCCAACTTGATCACTACACGTCCAGTTAAAGAGTCTGTATCTGAGGTTTTGCATGCTGGATTTGTACAAGTAAAATCACCTCAGGAACTTAATCCTTGTAAACCAGACACCCATGTGTTCAACAGTTGACCAAAGTGTATATGATGATGGTGAAATTCAAGTCGTGATGAAATCACAATAATAATTCGAAAATTAATTGCACATCTCCTTCAATGTGAGGACAACCGGATTCGAGAGAGGAGTCAAATGGGTAATCTGTAGAGAGAAAATCTGAGACATAGCAAAAGCAGAGACCAAGAACCAATGGTGCTTTATGACAATGAGGTGATAGTCAAGTCACCACACCACAGAGTCCAGTGTTTCTGCATGACAGAACTTAAAGGGTGATGCAAGCTCTGATTGGCAAGACAACTGGCTATTCTTGTGCTTGCAGATGTCACAGTTCTGCCTAGCAGTCAAGGTCCAGTTCAATAACCTCCAGTAAGCTTTCAAAATTGTCCTGCTGGAGTACCAGACAAATAACAAGTCTATTATGGTACTTTTAGTGTCCGATTTCCTGTTCTAATACCCTCAGCACTGCCTTATTTAATTTGACTCTATTCAGTTACTTGTGTTTTACTTCTGCTGATGTTCATATTATAACCTCTTTCCAATACATTATTCACTCCATTCAAACTACTCTTCTATGTCCTTTGTTGTTCCTGACAAAACATGTCAACAGTAAACTTCAAATTTTTTACTTCTTCCTTTTCTGACTTTCCCTTTGTTTCCTTAATTACTTGTTGTATGTACAGACTGATAATATGGGGACAGACTACACGCATCTCATTCCTTTCTGAACAGTTGCCTTCCTTTCTTATCCATTGACCCTACTACAGTCTGCTTTCTATACAAGGTTTAGGTAACTTTTAGCTCCCTGTATTTTATCACTGTTATCATCATACATTCAAAGAATGTATTCCAGTCAACACTACCAAAAAATTTCTTTAAATTTACAAATGTTACAAATAGAGGTTTGCCTTTTTTACAACTTCTCATAGTCTTCAGTCGGGATGCTAGTTTGATGCAGCTCTCCATGTGATTCCATCCTATGCACACTGCTCCATCTCTGAACAACCGCTGCAACATACACACACATTTGAACCCTCTTACTGCACTCATGCTTATGTCTCCAGCTACAACTTTTAGCCCCCAAACATCCCTCCAGTCATCAAACTGGCTATTCTGTGATGCCTCAGGATATGTCCTATCAACCAATCCCTTCCTTTAGTCAAGTTGTGCCACAACCTTATTTTTTCATTAATTTGAATCAGTACCTCCTCATTTATTATTTGATCTACCCATCTAATCTTCAGGCCACCGGCCTTGCCGCAGGGTAACACAGGTTCCCATCAGATCACCAAAGTGTGGCTAGCGCTTGGATATGTCACCATCCAGGTCTGCGAAGTGCTGTTGGCAAACATGGTGCACTCAGTGCTAGTGAGACAAATCAAGAGGCTATTTCATTGAGAAGTAGCGACACCAGCCATGAAAACTGACAATGGCCAGGAGAGCAGTTTGCATATTATGTGCCCCTCCATATTCACGGCCAGTGATGCCTTAGGGTAGAGAATTACATGGGGGCCGGTCGGTACCATTGGGTCTTCTTGGCCTGTTCAGATGGTATTTGTTTTTCATCCACTCTTCAGCATACACTTCTTGGGATGTAAAACTGATCTTCCCAAGGCCACCTTCTACAAGACATTCCATTTTTCATTACTCTGCAATTCTGTATTTTGCAATCATGAATTAGTAAACAAATGGTTCTGGAACACTCATGTCTGTCAGCAGTTGCTTTCTTTGAAATTCAGATATTATATTATTTTTTTAAGTCTGAGGACATTTTGCCTGTTGAGTATATCTTGTGTATCAAATAGAATTGTGTTATTACTTTGTATTTTCCAAGAATCTCAATAATTCTGGGGCAGTGTAATCCACTCCTGGTGCCTTGTCTCAACTTCAAACTGTTAGTGCTCTGCCAAATTGTTCTTGCAGAATCATATCTCGTATCATTTTCCTTTGATAATCTAGCACTCACCTGAGGCAGGCTCTTGAGTATATAAAATTACTAGTACTCCTTGAATAATGAATGAAGTTACCATTGTTAGGTATTGTTATTGGAAGACCTGCAGTCTACGTGCACAAAATATGTCAGCAGTTGTGGAATATCTGCTGGCAAAAAAAAAAATATGTTCACTTTCCATACAAATTTCTGCAAGTTCACACGTACACACATACTTAAATTACCTTTATAATATAATAATGGACATCATATTGTAAAATCATTCTTATCTACCTATATGGAAGTTGTAAATGAAAACAGTCAGAAAATAAACCTACCATCTACCAGAATTGTTGAATAAAGTGAAATGAAGACCTGGCCAGGTGGCAGCACTATCATGTTTTCACCCAAGATATGGAGGTTGGGAGTTAGTAACAGTGTACAGTCCAATATTCACACAAGTGACATGCTGTGTCATGCTACACGTTGAATGCCTTTTGTAGTGTTGACATATATGCATCATTTAATCAAATTCTCATTTAAAGCAACAAAAGAAATGTATAAATATATTAAAAACAAAGATTCCAAGACTTACCAAGCGGGAAAGCGCCGGCAGACAGGCACAATGAACTAAACACACAAAAACACACACAGAATTACTAGCTTTCGCAACCGATGGTTGCTTCTTCAGGAAAGAGGGAAGGAAAGGGAAAGACAAAAGGATGTGGGTTTTAAGGGAGAGGGTAAGGAGTCATTCCAATCCCGAGAGCGGAAAGACTTACCTTAGGGGGAAAAAGGACAGGTGTATACTCGCACACACACACACACATATATCCATCCGCACATCAGCGGATGGATGTGTGTGTGTGTGTGTGTGTGTGTGTGTGTGTGTGTGTGTGTGTGTGTGTGTGTGTGTGTGTGTGTGTGCGTGCGCGCGCGCGAGTGTACACTTGTCCTTTTTTCCCCCCTAAGGGAAGTCTTTCCGCTCCTGGGATTGGAATGACTCCTTACCCTCTCCCTTAAAACCCACATCCTTTCGTCTTTCCCTTTCCTTCCCTCTTTCCTGAAGAAGAAACCATCGGTTTCGAAAGCTAGTAATTCTGTGTGTGTGTTTGTGTGTTTTGTTCATTGTGCCTGTCTGCCGACGCTTTCCCGCTTGGTAAGTCTTGGAATCTTTGTTTTAATATATTTTTCCCATGTGGAAGTTTCTTTCTATTTTATTTACAAAGAAATGTATAATGTATTTATCGTACCTCGGCTACTCACAGTTCTTGCTGGCAATACCCAAAAGGCTATCTTCCACATTGATGTCACTATCACCCTCAGTGTTGTTTGTCAGTTTGTCACTTTTGTTTCAGTTGTGAACAATAATGACAGCCCTCTACTCAAACGCATGCTAACTGGTATACATTCATTGTCTTCATTCATCTCAAATGCCTCTGTTCGAGTCGTCATAAATTTTTTAACATAGAATACCACTCCTCTCCAGTCTTCTAATGTCACATTAGAAGAATCATCTGCTGTTTTCTCTATTTTCTTCAGCTCCAAAAATGAGATATTTGATGTATTATGTCTGCAGGTCTTATTCTTTGCAAGATTCCAGAACGATTTATGTCTCAATGGTATGGTGGCCACCAGAAGTGTGCCATTTCACTTTTCATGAGATTTTATCAATCAACTAAAGAGGAGAATGTTGACGTTCCTGAACTAATGCAAAAAGTTTGGCTTTCCTTAGATCTGGCTCATATGGTAAGGGATTACTGTTGTATGGCTGCTTCTTCAACAACACACCAACACAGATTTTAATGAACACCAGTTACATACAAATAAATTACACAAGGTAATAAACCCTGACTCTTCTTACACCAAATAGAAACAAAGACTTCTAGAGGAGTGTACTTCTTGGGAATTAACAACCTCTTGAGATTTACTGCATAACTCAAACATTACTGTTGGAGAACATTGTAGCTTTGTCAGGCTGGGAAGCATATTAATACGAACCACTGTCTCTGTGCAGGCACATGTTGTCAGTGCACTCATGGAGGCACAACATGTGGTCGAGAGGGGTCTGCACCACATTAGGAAAATAGACATGTCCATCCATGTGCAAGTCCTGTATCAATGGCCAGGAATAACAGAGTCCAAATCAGTGTTCAGAAAATAACCAAGTATCATAAGGTCTCTGTAAATAAATCCACCATAGAGCATGAAGTACATGTCAGCGAGCTGAGACAAATGGGGCCAAGATGGTCTGTGACAATCCTACAATCTACCATTGTTTAACTGTGTGATGAGGCACTGGCAGATATATAACTCTGTGCTGTGCCTAGTGACCTCACTGGACATGGGTGTAATTATATTGATTGATCCACTGATATGTCTGCCAGGATTACAAGAACTATTGTGGCAGCAAGCACTGTACTTCACTTTTTACTAAAATATGGCTTATTCCCATATATGTAGTCATAATAGTAGCAAGTTTTTTCACATGTAGGCCACTTTTATTATATTAAAGAATAAAATAAAATACAATTCATACACACAGGCATTTACATACTTACTTGTATAGCTTGCCATATATGTGCAGATAGTTGTCCAGGGCCTTAAAGGAAGAAAAATTCTAGCATTTCTGTGAAGTTATGTCGGGAAACCATAGAAAACCTAAATTTTGATGGCTGTGTGGAGACTGGAGCCTCTATTATCCTGAATATGATGTCACTCTCCTTAAAACAGCACATCATCATGCATAATGTTCAGTATTGCTTTGCAAAGAAAGTGAATAATGTAAAAAGCTAGTGCTCTACACAGAACACAACAAATACTTCACACACTAGATGCTGCCATCGGTACCACAGTGATGATATTTGAGTGCCATATTGTGTACCATTATTCCTTGGTTGAAAACGATATTTTGAGTTTTAAGTTTATTCTTTCTTAGTAAGTGGAAGCTCTGTCTACATTTTGGTCTATGGTTACGGAAAAAGTCATTTGTGCTGCAATTATTATGGCTATTTTTTTATATGCACAACTGATTGGTAAATGTTGTCACATGTTGTAGTTTACACCTCCATTTGTTTTGAGTGCATCTTTATATTGATTCTGGTTACTATTTCTGGTTATTATTCTTATCACCTTTTTCAGTAGTTTGAAAAACTGTGTTCATATTTTGTGCATTTATGCACCAGAAAAGAATTCCATAGTTACACAGTACATACATGAATTATGAATTATCTGAAATTATGATACTGGCAGTTACATACTGATTATGGGACTAAGATCATGATAAGCTGATGATACCCTGCAAATATCTTTATGCATTAGCCCAATTTGAATTGAGAAACTATATTCATTCCCAGAAATTTTGTGTTTGTTATTCAATATATAGAGGTACTCTCTACATTTGAATGAACAATGTCATTTTCCTCCTACAAACTGAAATTAATGACAAATTTTCTTTATTTGAACTTTGTTTCACATTGGCCAGTTGTTAATTTCCTTCAGAGTTTCATTTGTTTTCTCGCCAAGGAATTCTCTTATTCTCCAAGTGACAATATTATTGCTGTCTTTAGGAGAGAGAATTTGGTAATCCACCTTGTCTCCTCAAAATATATTCAAAAATATGCCACAGTGTGCCATTCATGAAAACATGACATTATTAAGAAATTAACACAGAACTGCCTTTGACTCTCTTGTACTAGTGGAGAGTACAGCAAGTGAGGATAAGCTGCTCACTAGCTGGAGCTGAAAACAAACATATGGAAACCCAAGAATAATGTACACTGGTCATTCAGGCAACCAATTTCAGTTGAAAGTTTGAGTGACTACAATTTACGAGAAAGAGGAAAGGGTATACATGTTACTCATTTCTGGTGGTCAATACAAATGAGGCTGAATGAGTTTGCTTCCATTTGTTTATTGTCAACTCAAGCAAGCAGACAAATTCCACTATTCTCTATACCTGTACAGTGTGCTGTAACAGGAGAGTCAAAGCCAATTTGGTGTTACGTTTTTAACAATGTCATTATTACATGAATGGTATACTGTTACACATTTTTGAACAGATCTTAAGGAGAGGAAGTGGACTGCTAAATAAAAGACATAGGATACTATTTGCATAACATGTAATGCTGTTCATATGTTCATAATGAACAAATATATAAGAAAGGCAAACATGCTGTTAATGTCCCTATGGAAGCTAAATAAAATTAATTTGATTCATTTACTTATTTTTCTTCTGGAGGGAAAGTTATTTGAGATGGTCATGCCAAACAGGACACTTCACACGTAAGTTTTTCATTCAAAGTTTAGCACTATTTGAAGTCTGTGTTATCCCTGCTCCTTGTAACTCATCTGCTAGGTTATGGTTGGAACCAGTCATTAACTGTGCCTAATGGTTCTAGATTATTTAGTGCAATCTTGAGGTCAACAGCATCAAAAGCCTGTAGGCTTTTATCTCAGGATGTCTGGCTAACATTTTAAAAAAACTATTTTTCCACATTTGCCAACATGAGTCAGTTATAAAATACATTAAATAAATGTTGGGTGAAGATACTGAGACAAAAATCAGCAGGCAACATGTTAAGAAGCCTCAAAAGCCTCAACAATTTTGTAGTATCAAAAGCCTTAGAAGGATATAAGAAGATTCCTATAACACACTCATCCATGTTTACAGCATTAAATGTCACGTGTAAAGTATATTATGCCTGATTCTATGTGTCTACCATGTATGAACTGAAATTGAAATTCACTTAGAAGTTTGTACATGTTCCTGTAATCCATTAGCCTATCTTAGGTAACTGTTTATGTTTCCCTTTTTTAGTGATGACAGCTAGGAAATGAGCCTGTAGTTTTCTACGTCTTCTGTATTACCTTTATTTAGCAGAGACACAGTTTTTGCCAGTTTAAATACTCTGGAAAGTCCTCTGAATACTAATTTACTGCGTTCATTAAAGCAGTTTGTGTTATGCAGCATTGTCAAAAATAACTGTACATCTAGGACATGCTAACTTCTGCTTAGGACTATCAATTTTTTTTATTATTGTTATTAAAATTATGAGTTTGCCTCTGTTTCAAGCAAAAATTGCAAGTTCAAATACTGTAAATATGACAACTATTAAAAAATTGAAATTAGTACAAATGGTATCCAGGTTACAAATAAAACAAAGTAAAACTTTAACAGTGATATATTAGTATTTTGACAGTTGTATTGTCCTGTTTGGCATTTATGTTACAAATAAAATACAGTTCTGCAAAACCAGACTTAGTACTCTGCAACATTATCATCACTCCTAATACTGAAGCTTGCTGTAATTGAGACAAGGCAGACAAGCAGCTCTTATAATCCCATTTTCAATGCAATAGGTATTTTCTTTTGCTTTTATTACTGTAAGAAAATGTATGTGACATTGACAAACCACAGAAGTGCTCTCACAAAAGATCTACACTACTGTTTACAAAAAGTGGAAGGCTCAGAGCCAATTGTCAGCAACAAGTCAGGATAAGAGAATGTGTACAACAGAAGAACCATAATACGTATTTTAAATGGCAGAGAGAAGGCATGTGCTAGCTTATTTCCATCAAAATATGAAAGGATCGAGTAATAAGGCAGAAGAGCTTCTTTGTGATTGTAAAATCTAGAGAGCTCTGAAAAAACAGATAACTTGTGTCTATTTGAGCACCACATAACAATATGATTACATAAATTACATATAAAAGATTAGACTCTAGCAGATTACTCATGAAGAACTAATATGGAGAAAGGAGATATTAAGACCGAACCCAAGTTCAAAAACATTGAGACTAGGAGATTTTGTATTCATCAGCACATAGTAGTGTGAATTAATACTGAAAAATGGTTCACTTTTAATTGCAATATTATAAAGATCCCACTGGGAAATTTTAAACTGTTTTTGGGGAATTCGAATTGCTTACTGTGATACTTGTCAGACAAGAGCAAGCAGTTAATAGTCTGTGGTGGCTTCAATGACTTCTTCCTGTAATTACAAATTACTGTATAAATGATCCACAGAACATGAAATAAACCCATTATCTCCATGATTACCTGTGAATGTATATATTCATTAAAACCTTTTGTCTTTAAAAATATGTCTCTAATCAAAAAATAGTGCAAAGCGTGAATATAAACCAGAATCAAAATAATCGCTACAAAAACATTCAAGAGTTAACATTAGTGCAGAAAATAATCAGATACAGGAGTAGACATGTATTCAGCAACCTGACAGAGAGTACAAAATTATTGAGGTGCTTGTGGCCACTTACCGATGTATTCCCTGTAGGTTTCCTTCTCAGGATCTTCAGCCAACATTTGTCTGACAAATTTCCTGGTGTTTTGCCAGCATAAATGGCAGTGAACGACCACTGCAGGTAGCAAGGGGAGAACCACAGCAGTAATGACAAGGGACAATTCCTCACACATCAACATGACAGATACATATAACCTTCAGCCACAGGTCCAACCGCCATCCACCACCAGAAATGGAGGGTGAACCTTTGACAATGGCAGCCACTCATACTGCCAAAATATCGGGAAAATTGCTACACACACGTGGGCTGAAGATCCTGAAATAGAAGTCAACAGGCAAAATGTCTGATGGAGAATATTAAATGTCTTTTGAGTGCTGAAGAGTACCTTTATAGAAACTCCTAAAATTACTATATCAAGTACTGAATTGCAGTAATAATATTGTGATGTCTGAGAGATAGAATGATAGGCACTATTGTTGGGTGGGAACAAATAAGACCAATAAGGATTTTGAGACTCACTAAACTAATTACAAAGAGTAGGAATTTGACAACTCAGATGAAAGTTAATAATAAAGCAGATGTCTCAAATCAAATGTTGGTTTAACTCAATTGAAATGATTCGAAAGGGAAAGTTCTCTGAGGCTATGAAGAGACTGAAGCTCCTTTCTCTTTTTTTATCTTTTCTATTTTTAAGTAAACCTAAGTCAATACAAGTTAACAGACTGAATTATTTTGGAACTCTCTTTATTCTTACATTATAATGATGTCCATTTCCTTGATCAATTTATTTTACAGCATTTAGTTTAACTATCAGTCTCCACATTTAATACTGAAAGCCATGTTACACATTTAAGGAACATTGTACTGAGCAAAAATACTGCAGAAACTTTCTGCAGTTCTTATTCAACTAATCAGTGATACATCTCAGTCTATGTTAAAGTCAGCCAATCCCAAAATGCTAGGATGTTTACTTCTTACAGATGACACTGGAGACCTCAATTGCATGTAAAACTGGCTCATGTATAAACTGCTCTATTCAGTCAAGATACACTCAAACTCAGTTTTGCTTCTTCTCCATCCCTTCTGATTAGGCTGCTATAGTGCCTATGTAGGAAATCAGGCATTCACTAATAACTTTCATGGTTCACCAGAATTTGCTGGAGGCTCTGTCACTGTGTCCCCCTTCTCATTTGCTTTGTCTGTAACTTTAGAAAGACAAGTATATTAGGATGTTAATATTCCTCAGTGATACTTAATACATACAGGAACAATTGTGTTTAATCTCTTGTCTGTAAGTCAACACAGTTTTCATAGATACACGAGTACAGAATCAACTATTACTCAGTTCATTAAAAATGTAGTAACAGTACTAGACAGAAAATACAATACAGTAGGAATGAACTTACATAGTGTTCAACATGATATCCTGTTAGATAAAGTAGAAGCTATTGGTACGCGAGAAGCACTGAAGAAACTGTTTCAGTTATATCTCTTAAATAGTAGACAGGTGGTAGAAATTACTTCTACAAAAATGAAAAACCAAAAATATTGTTTACAAATCTGATATTCAAATTGTCCCAATAGGGGTAAAACAAGGCAGTGTCCTAGGGGCTTCTCTTGTTTGTCATTTATGTGAATGATATTGAAATTCCATTTTATGGTATTCATGTAACTGTTCAGGATAATCGAACAGAAGGGTATGAAAAGGTTATGGGTAAATTTGGAGAGGATATGGAGGCCAACAGGAACGGGAAACAACTCTTGGATTTCTGTGCCAGTATGGGCTTAGTAATCACAAACTCCTTTTTTAAACATAAGAACATTCACCGGTATACTTGGGAAGGCAGGGGAACCAGATCTGTCACTGACTATATAATAACAGATCAGGAATTCAGGAAGGCTGTGAGGGATACACGTGTATTCAGGGGATTCCTTGATGACACTGATCATTATTTAATCTGCAGTGAAATTGGAATTGTGAGGCCAAAGGTGCAGGAGGTCAGGTCCATATGTAGGAGGATAAGAGTGGAGAAACTTCAGGATAAGGAAATCAGGCACAAGTACATAGCAGCGATCTCAGAAAGGTACCAGTTAGTTGAATGTAGTCGATTACAGTAAGTGAAAAAGGAATGGACAAGGTACAGGGACACAGTACTAGAAGTGGCTAAAGAATGTCTTGGAACAGTAGTGTGCAAAAGTAGGATGAAGCAAACAGCTTGGTGGAATGACACAGTCAAGGCAGCCCGTAAAAGGAAAAAGAAGGCGTATCAAAAATGGCTACATACTAGAACTCAGGTAGACAGAGAAAGTTATGTTGAAGAAAGAAACAAAGCCAAACATAACTGCAGCATCCAAGAAGAAATCTTGGGAAGACTTTGGAAACAGGTTGGAGACTCTGGGTCAAGCTGCTGGAAAACCATTCTGGAGTGTAATTAGCAGTCTTCAAAAGGGGGTAAGAAGGAAATGACAAGTATTTTGGACAGGTCAGGAAAACTGCTGGTGAATCCTGTGGATGCTTTGTGCAGATGGAGGGAATATTTTGAAGAGTTGCTCAATGTAGGTGCAAATACGATCAGTAATGTTTCAGATTTCGAGGTAGAATGGGATAGGAATGATGATGGAAATAGGATCACATTCGAGGAAGTGGAGAAAATGGTCAATAGATTGCAGTGCAATAAAGCAGCTGGGGTAGATGAAATTAAGTTGGAACTCATATAATACAGTGGAATGTCAGGTCTTAAATGGCTACACCCGATAATTGAAATGGCCTGGGAGTCGGGACAGGTTCCATCAGACTGGACAAAAGCAGTAATCACACCAATCTTTAAGCATGGAAACAGAAAAGATTGAAACAACTACAGAGGTATCTCTTTAATCAGCGTTGTGGGTAAAATCTTCTCAGGTATTGTTGAAAGGAAAGTGCGAGTATTAGTTGAGGACCAATTGGATGAATATCAGTGTGGGTTTAGGCCTCTTGGAGGTTGTCAGGACTAGATCTTTAGCTTACGGCAAATAATGGAGAAGTGTTCTGAGTGGAACAGGGAATTGTATCTATGCTTTCTAGATCTAGAAAAGGCATATGACCGGGTTCCTAGGAGGAAGTTATTGTCTGTTCTACAAGATTATGGAATAGGAGGCAAACTTTTGCAAGCAATTAAAGGTCTTTACCTGGATAGTCAGGCAGCAGTTAGAGTTGACGGTAAACTGAGTTCATGGTTCAGAGTAGTTTCAGGGGTAAGACAAGGCTGCAACCCGTCTCCACTGTTGTTCATATTATTTATGGATCATATGTTGAAAACAATAGACTGGCTGGGTGAGATTAAGATATGTGAACACAAAATAAGCAGTCTTCATATGCGGATGACTTAGTTGTGATGGCACATTCGATTGAAAGTTTGCAAAGTAATATTTCAGAGCTAGATCAGAAATGTAAGGACTATGGCATGAAGATTAGCATCTCCAAAATGAAAGTAATGTCACTGAGTAAGAAGTATAAACGGATTGAGTGCCAAATAGGAGGAACAAAGTTAGAACAGGTGGACGGTTTCAAGTACTTAGGATGCATATTCTCACAGGATGGCAACATTGTGAAAGAACTAGAAGCGAGGTGTAGCAAAGCTAATGCAGTGAGCGCTAAGCTACGATCTACTCTCTTTTTGCAAGAAGGAAGTCAGTACCAAGACTAAGTTATCTGTGCACCGTTCAATCTTTCGACCAATTTTGTTGTATGGGAGCGAAAGCTGGGTGGATTCAGGTTACCTATTCAACAAGGTTGAGGTTACGGATATGAAAGTAGCTAGGATGATTGCAGGTACTAGTAGATGGGAACAATGGCAGGAGGGTGTCCACAAAGAGGAAATCAAAGAAAAACTGGGAATGAACTCTATAGATGTAGCAATCAGGCCGAACAGGCTTAGATGGTGGGGTCATGTTACACGCATGGGAGAAACAAGGTTACCCAAGAGACTCATGGGTTCAGCACTAGAGGGTAGGGGGAGTCAGGGCAGACCAAGGAGAAGGTACCTGGATTCGGTTAAGAATGATTTTGAAGTAATAGTTTTAACATCAGAAGAGGCACCAATGTTAGCACTGAATAGGGGATCGTGGAGGAATTTTATAAGGGGGCTATGCTCCAGACTGAACACTGAAAGGCATAATCAGTCTTAAATGATGATGATGATGATGATGATGATGTAACTGTGTTTACAAATGACACAAATGTTGTTATAACTGAGAAATGCCACATATGGCCAATATCTACATCCAGAGTTTCAGAATAGATTCAAAATGGGTTTGAAATGAACAAGTTAACCTTAAATCTTTCAAAAACTAATTACCTTCTTCTGTAACAAACAAAGTCATATCATGATCTGGACCTCAAGGTTCAAAACAAATTGTGAGAGTAACTGTCACCAAATTTTTAGGTGTGCATATTGGCCAAAATTTAGACTGCAAAGGCCACATTCTCTGTCTCACTAACAAGCTAAGCTCTACTTGCTTTTATGTAACTGGTATGATGAGTAGTAGGCAGTACAGCAGAACTGTCTATGTCACATACTTCTGCTATTACCTACAGCCTTATCATCTGCAGTCTTAAAAAGGCAAACCTGAAAACCCATTGTCATATATAAAAACAAGCTGTTCGAATAATTACCAACAGTTCTAAGGTAACACCCTCTAAACAACTTTTTCAATGAAGTATTGTACCTTGCTATCCCTCTATCTACAAAAAAAGTGTAATTAACATAAAAAGGTACATTGACAGTTTCAAAACTGTTTCAGATCTTCACTGTTGCAACAACAACAACAACAACAACAACAACAACAACTACTACTACTACTACTACTACTACTAGTAGTAGTAGTAGTAGTAGTAGCTATGTTCACTTACCCTGAAAGAAAATTGCCTAAGAACACAACTTCAAATTTTAAATAAATTTTAAAGTATTATACCTTTGAATACATCCTCAAGTGTGTCTGCATGGGTGAAATATGACCCCATTTTCATATCTATACCTAGAAATGACTTCTCTGTCTGCCTGTTCCACCTCCATAGATAAAAGCTCACACTTCGATTCTTCAGATCTTGACAAAGTAATTTTAACACCTGAAAAAGTAAAAATCAATCAATCAGGAAAAAACTTTTCTGATATAAATAGATTACTTTCCAGCTAAACAATTAACAACATTGTCTTGCCATCTGATTCCATCTTACAACTAAGTTTGGTAGCATCTTGTGAAATAATTACTTAATTTCTTAATTGTGGCCAACATAGGAGCACAAATAAAAATAAAACAAAACTAAAATTCTCAGCTAAATAATGACAAAAATAATGAACTGCACAAATGCTCATAATACTGACTTAATATTTAACCATAAACCAGGAAACATAAACTGGAGGTGCATATTTAGTTTTAAGAAGTAAGACGACATGTTGGCAGCCCCAAAAATGATAGCGCAAAATTGTAAGATATTCGATGAAAAACGGTATTAAAACAAAATGCCTACTGAAGATGGTAGGAAAATAGTGATAAATGATGGGATATTAAAAATAAATAAATTTAAAAAACTGTCTTTTGCAACAACGCACATCTCCAGTTATTATTTGTGTGTATTTGTACAATACGAATGAACAAATTTAGATGCATAGATATGAGCAATGTAATATGAGTGAAAAATAAGTACAGCATTCCTCAAGAAAGAATGTGCTAGTGTTAGGGATACTAATGTAACTATTATTTTCACTTAACCATCATTACCATTTCTTGATTTACAACTTAAATAGTAATCTATCCTTCATGTGTAAATTCTGAGTTACTGTGTAAAAAGTTTTCACTTTTGGATTTGTGGTTCAAAATGGAGAAAGTATAAAATTATTAAGCTCACTGGGAAATGCTATAGATATTTCTCTCCATTGTATGACAAAAAGATCAGTAAAAAATGATAAAAATAGAACAAAATGCAGCACCTATGCTTTACACAGAGAGATATGAAAATATTTCATAATTCATTCCTGATACAATACAATATGGACCACTGCCTTTCAATATAACAGTCAAACTAACAGCCATCTGAATGCCCATCATAGCCTACCAGTGTTAAGATTTGGAATGGGTTAGAGAGAAACTTAAGAGAGTTTTTAGAAGAAATCTTTCATTCTGCTGTAGAGTGAAATAAATTTCCATATTTATGATCTAGACAGATATCATGTGTGATTAAGGCAATGTTAGTTATATTCCTTCTCCTGTGAGTGCTAATGCAGCAAGATATTCATAACTGAACTAAGCACTGAATAAATTGGGATGTGTCATTGTAGGCATTGCATGTGATAGGTGAAGTCCCAAGTCTGAATTTCTGTTTTGCACACAGCCTTCATCCGACAGTAGGTTTCATTATAGTGTAACCTACGCTGCACTAATGAAAGGTGAATTCTAGTTTCAGTAGACTGGTATTAATTGGAGCAGAATAGCAACATCAGTAATAAGATATGAATTACATCAGTGGCAAATCACTTTTGCAGTTTCAAAAATAAATGAACATTTGTCATCTTACCTTGGCAACAGTTGTGTCAATCTGCCCCACTAAGCTACCATCAAGCACAACAGATGATGGAGGAGATTCTGCACAGATGTTTACAACAACTTCACGGATGTGTTCTGCAGAAGGAAACCTCAAGTTCTGCTGTGGTGACAGCAGCAGCACCTTCTGATCACAGACCTGCACAACAAATATGCTGTCATACTTTCCCTTTGATTCAAACTGGTTACTGAAAAAATTAGATATACTCACACAGAAGTAGGTGCACAATTTTGATATTTGACTGTAATACATATAGTTTGCTTATGCTGTCATTTATTCACTAAGTATGTTCAGCAAACAAATAAAACAGAGTATCTGATGAAGAGCTGAGAAAATAAAGTCAAAAAACAAAAGACATTACTTTTAAACCTTAGAAACTGCTTGAACATTCGCTGAAAAATATCAAGTTGTATTTATTTTCTTATTTCAGAGACCTCGTCCGCTTCACAAGAACCAAAGATGATAAAATAATTGTGTACACACCAAAATCATAAAATTACTCAATGAAGTATTTAGATGATTAGCCATTGTTTTGCATTATACTCCAAGTAGAAAATAGTGCTGTGATATCAGATAGGCCTGTATGATCTGAAGCTTCTGCCAGATCTCTTGCAAACATAAAGGAAATCTACACATATAATCCCATTTACACAAAACACATTAGGTTAAAAGCTCTCTTAATGGACAGGAGTTCTTCCAAGTACTTCCTAGTTCTGCAGAGAACATTTTTACTTACTACCCTCAAAGCTACACCACAAGATAGTGTTATTTCAATGGAAGAAGTAAAGGTAACCACTTGCTATATAGTTGACTGAATGATCAACAGACTTAACAACAAGATTAAAAATGTTCCTGAGCTCTCAGGCACTTTCCTTCTCTTCAGTAAACTACCAAAGTACTGTATCTCCCTCCCACCCATCAACCTCCCCTTCTACACCTTGTCTCACTGCTCTTCTCACCTGCCTCTAGACTGACCACAAACCCCTTCTTTTGGCCAGTAAATCAATCCAGATATTTATTGAAATTTTTGATGCATGAATAAGAGTCATTCTTCAGTTCATAACAAGCTGATGTATTGTTTAGCAACTTAACAAGCAGTGAGAAACCATACCAGAGTGTGAAAAGTAGTTATTTGTATGTTGTAGCATGTGTGAAACTTACATGTGTTTGCTAGTCACAATATGTTTCACATTTGGAATGGCAGGGATTGCGTTGTCAGTCTGAAGCTCTTAGCAGCAAATATTACTGTTTTTTTTCATAAAATTACACTGAAGTGCCAAAAAACTGGTATAGGGATGGGTATTCAAATACAGAGATATGAAAACAGGCAGAATGCAGCAGTGCGGTCGGCAGTGCCTACATATGACAACAAGCATCTGGCACAGCTTTTAGATTCATTACTACTGTTACAATGGCAGGTTGTCAAGATTTAAGTGAGTTTGAACATGATGTTTTAGTCAGTGCACAAGTGACGGGACACAGCATCTCCGAGGCAGCGATGAAGCAGAGATTTTCCCATATGACCATTTTTCAGGTGTACTATGAATATGAGGAATCCAGTAAAACATCAAATCCCTGACATTGCTGCATCTGGAAAAATATCCTGCAGGAATGGAACCAATGACAACTGAAGAGGATCTTTCAATGCAACAAGTGCAACCCTTCTGAAAATTGCGGCAGATTTCAATGCTGGGCCATCAAAAAGTGTCAGGGTGCAAACCATTCAACGAAACACCACCAATATGGGCTTTCAGAGCTGGAAGCTCACTTATGTACCCTTGATGACTGCATGACACAAAGCTTTACACCTTGCTTGGGCCTGTCAACACCGACATGGACTGTTGATGACTGGAAACATGTTGCCTGGTCGGACGAATTTCATTTCAAATTCTATCAAGCTGATGGACTGTGTATGGATATGGAGATAACCTCATGAATCCATGGACCCTGCATTTCAGCAGGGGATTGTTCAAGATGGTGGATACTCTGTAAGGTGTGGGGCATATGCAATTGGAGTGATATGCTACTGTTAATATGTGTAGATATGACTGACAGGTGACATACGTAAGCATCCTGTCTGATCACCTGCATCCATTCATGTCTATTGTGCACTCTGATGGACTTTGGCAATTCTAGCAGAACAAAGTGACACCCCACACATCCAGAATTGCCACAGAGTGGCTCCAGGAAAACTCTTTTGAGTTTAAACAGTTCTGCTGGCTACCTAATCCCCAGACATGAACATTGAGCATATCTGGTGTGCCTTGCAACGTTCTGTTCAAAGGAGACACCCTCCTACCCCCCTCCACCCCCGCACCCCCATCCCACTGATGCTCTTACTGATTTATGGATAGCCCTGCACCCTGCAGGATTCATTGTGCCAATTCCCTCCAGCACTACTTCAGACATCAGAGTGCATGCCACGTCGTGTTGTGGTAATTCTGTATGCTTGCAGGGGCCCTACACAATATTAGGCAGGTGTACCAGTTTGTTTAGCTCTTTAAGTGTGAGATGAACAATATGTTAAAGCTGACAAATAAAATCCATTCAACAATCACAGACAACTCCAACATATTCCACAGGTTATTTTCCATGGCACATCCTCATGTATCCCTAATCCTCCCAACTCCCCAAAAACCAAGCTGTGCTGGAGCACCCCCAACATCATTCTGGACTGTAACAACTCAACCATATCTTTCACTTCCGCTATTTATCACCACACACGGAAATGAGGAACATCCTACCTACAAATCTTATCAGCCCTCATAAGTGGTATTTTGCAGCTCATCCACTCTATGTAATGTCCTGGCCTCCCTTACCCCACACCCACTCTCAGCTCCAAGCCATATGGGTCATATCCCTATGATAGAGCCAAGTGCAAGACCTATCTGAAACACCCACCCAGCTCATCCTACACCAATCTTGCCACAGGCTTACCCTAACCTACTAGAGGCAGGGCCTCTTGTAAAAGCAGCAATGTCATATCAGCTCGACTAAATTTCTGCACAGCATTTTATGTGGTCATGACAACCAACCAGCTGTCCACACAAATTAATGGCCACTGCCAAACTGTGGTCAAGAGCAGAGTTGACCACCCAGTGGCAGAACATGCTGTTGAGTTTAACATGCTCAATTTTAATGGCTGCTGAGAACAACATACTCAGTTTCAGTGGCAGTTCACAACAGATGCCATCAGGATCATCCCCCTGAACACCAGCTTTTCTTAAATGCATTGTCCTTAATGGAAAAAAAACAACACAGGTGCAAAGGTAATTTCAGGAATACTCCATAGAAGTGTGATAGGATGCTTACTGCTTACAAACTGTATAAATGATCTATTGGGTAATATCAGAAGCTCTACAAGCCTGTATTCAGATGCTGCAGTCATTTATAAAAATGTAGTAATGTCATATGACAATGACAAATTTCAGGAAGACCTACTGAGGAATGATGATCGGTGCAGAGGATGGAAATTGACCATGAGTGTAAATAAATGTAATGTATTGCACATAAATAGGCAAAGAAAACCACTAGTTGATGATTTCATTATTGGTGACATGTTACTGGGAATAGTAATTACCACAAAATATCTAGGAGTAATTATCCAAATATGTAAAAGTAATTCATCCACAAAAAGCTTACAAAACACTTGTTCCACCTGTTCTTGAGTATTACTTACCAGTTTGGGACCCTTACAAGATTGGATTAATGGAAGAGAGGGGAGAGGGGGACAGAGAGTGAGTAAGAGTGTGTGAGAGAGTGAGAGAATGCAGTTAAGAGCAGGGTGTTGTCTCACAAGATTGTTAAGCTGATGCAAGAGCATTACAGAATTGTTAAACAAACTAGTGGCAAACATAACAAGAGAACCATTGTGCATCACAGAAAGGTGTACTATTGAAAATCCAAGAGTATGGTCCAGGAAGATTTGGTCGCTGTATTACTTCCTTCCACATACAACTTGTGAAATAACCACAATGACAACACATGAAAAATTAGAACTAATGTGGTGGTTCACTGACAATTGTTCTTCACACATGGCATCTGCAAAACAAACAGGGAAGGGGAGAACAGATAGTGGCACTAGAAAACCCTCCACCACACACCATAAGGTGGTGTACAGAGTGTAGTTATCCTTGAAACACATTCATTCCCACACTCTTCCTGGCTTCAATCTATGCTAGACCCTCATCCTTCACTCATTTCCAACCTACCCCAGAATCTTAACTTCACACATCCTGTACGTACATCCTTTTCCCCACAGTCTTCCATTCCACTGTTTTGTCACCCCTTTTTGTCACAATCCTTTCTTCCAATGTCATCATCACTGGTGCCAATGCCCACATCACACTCCTCTTTCATGACCTGCTGCCTTTTGTTCCCACATTCCTATCCTGTGGACCTACTGCCTCCCTCTGCCCATAAGCTACCCTTTCCCAAGCCTCCTCCCTCTGGGTCCCTGGCTTCTTTCTCTCCTCTCCCACTCTGGAAGAGGATTTGTTTGAAAGTTAGCAAAATTTCCAGTCTTGTTTATGTGCCTGTCAAGGACTTGGGCACCTCTATTATTCAGTGAGTTGTTACTTACTTCCTGTTATCAGGTTGTACAGCAATTAATATAGCTAGGAAATACACGAGTTGTGCTTAATATTGAAGCTTTCTGCACAGAAGTACTTTAATCATATTCATAGATCTTTCAATGTGCACAAAATAATCTTATAGAGTATCATCTATCAAGTAAATTGCTGAATGTTTTTACTGGCCAGTCAATTCCGCTGTGACAGTTTTAGAGTCATTGAAAGAAAGTCTTTGGTCAGCAGTGCGTAAATATCCAGATCATGCAATACTACTTAACCAACCAAGTATCGACTGGAACGTCTATGGACTCTATGCAGTGAGTACAGACAGTCAGTCTTGCTAAGTACTTTTGATCATGTTTTCTGAAAACATGTCTTGAGCAGCTACTTCAATACCCCAGACACAATGGAAATATTTTAGACCCCATCAATGGTGTCAGTCTAGAGATTGAGGTTGGTGATCATGACGCCTTAATAGCAACTATAGTTACTAAATAAATCAGACAAGAATGCTAGGAAAATAATCTCATGAGGAAAGTTTAAACAGATTGTAAATCATCCACTGGAGATGTATCTGCCCAGCAAGTGGTTTCAGGGCAGAAAAGACCCAACATGGTTTAACAAAGAAAAACAGAAAATACTGAGGAAGCAACAACTGTTGTGCTCTTGGTTCAATATTAGAGCGCGCACAAATGATGACAGACAAAGATTGGTGGAGATCTATTCCTGAATCATACAACAACTACCCTCGTCATACTTTAGCAAACGATCTGGCTGAGAACCCAAGAAAATTCTGGTTCTATGTAAAATCGCAAAGTGAGTTTGATGCCCCCACTCAGTCACTTATTACCAGTCTCTTGTGGCAGTATAATATAGTAAAAGGAAAGCCAAAGCTTTAAATCTCACTTTTAAGAAATCAGCTACACAGGAGAATTACATAAAAATGCTGTCGACTGACCATCACGCAAAACTCCCAGATGGGCAATATAATCATAAACATCCCTGGAACAGGAAAACAACTGAATGAGTTGAAAACAATTACGGTGCTGGTCTGTATGGAATCCCAGTTCAGTTTTACAAAGGGTACTCAATGGCACTGGCTCCTTACTTAGTTTGCATGAATTAATAGTGAGTTCCAAACAACTGTAAAAAAGATGCATATGACTCCTGTATGTAAGAAGAGTAAAAGAATGGACCCACAAAATTACAGACCAATATTCTTAACATTGGTTTGCTGCAGAATTCTTGAACATATTCTGAGATCAAATATAATAAATTTCCTCGAGACCAAAAACCTTTTGTCCATGAATTGGCACAATTTTAGAAAGCACTGATGATGCCAAACTCAGCTTGCCCTGTTCTCACATGATGTACTGTGAATTATGGATGAAGGGCAAGAGGTATATTCAAAAATTCTGGATTCCAAAATGCATTTGGCATGGTCCCTCACTGCAGACTGTTAACAAAGGGTTAGAATAGGTTCCCAGAAAGATGAGTGGTTTATATACTTCTAAAGCAATAAATCCCATATGTTGTCCTCAATGGCAAGTGTTCATCAGAGACAAGGGTTTCATTAGGAGTGCTCCAGAGAAATATAATAGGAATACAATTATTTTTTGTATACAGAAATGATCTCATGTATAGGGTGGTCAGCAATCTGTGGTTGTTTGCTGATGATGCTAAAATGTACAGGAAGGGGTCATCGTTTAGTGATTGTACAAGAATACATGATGACTTGGACAATATTTCTAGTTAGTGAGATCAATAAAAGGTAGCTCTAAATGTAGAAAAATGCTCATTGATTCAGACAGTTGGAGAAACAAACCTGTAATATTAGAACATAGCATTAGTAATGTCCTGCTTCACACAATCGTTTTAATAAAAGTCTGAGCATAATATTGCAGATCAATATGAAATGGAAGGCAATTGGTTAACTTTTTTTGGTTTATTGGGGTAATTTTGGGAAATTGTGGTTCATCTGTAAAGGAGACTGCATAAGGGACACTGGTGTGACCTCTTCTTGAGTACTACTCAAGTGTTTGGGATCTGCACTATGTCACATTAAAGCAAGACATTGAAGCAATTCTGAGACAGGCTGCTAGATTTGTTACCAGTAGTTTTGAAGAACACTCAGGTATTGTAGAGATACTTCGGGTACTCAGAAAGGTTTCCCTGGAGGGAAGGCAATGATTTTTTTGTGGAACACTATTGAGAAAATTTAGAGTGTCATCACTTGAATCTGACTGCAGAACAGTTCTACTACTACCACCATATATTTCATGAAAGGACTACACAAAGATAAGGATATATATTAGGGCTTATATGGAGACATACAGACAGTCATTTTTCTCTCCCTCTATTTGTGAATGGAACAGGAAAGGAAATGTCTGGTAGTGGGACAGTGTACACTCCACCATAAATAATGGTGGCCTGAGAATATACATGTAGATGTAGATAGTACTACATATCTTACTACATATTATCTTATCACAATGTCATTTTAGGTTAGAGGGGACTGCCACTAGACTTTGAAAACAATGGAATTTGTCAGTCAACAGGTCGCAGTACTTCTTCATTTCTTGTTAATAAACTGTGAGCCATACTTCTACATACTGACAGTCATGGGCACTCGCATGGTATTTCCCTACGACAAACTATCTATCAACCATCTAGAGGAAACTTCCTCACTATTCTGAATCCCAAACCCTTCCCTGGTTCAGATTTACTGATATCATATTTATGATCTAAAACAAGGATGAGGGCACCCTATCCATATTCCTCCAGGATTTCAATAGCTGCTACCCGATTCACATCACTGGTGCCTCTCACCCCAACAAGTCACATTCCCCAATAATGACCATCCATATCAAACCTATCAACCACCAACAGTATCTTTATTTCAATAGCTGCCACCCATTCCACACTGAGAAGTCCCTTCCAAGCAGCCTAGCCACTTGTGACATCACAACTGCATTGACAAGCAGCCCTCACCATAACTGAATCTTTTATTTCAGAAACCACCTAAGTGGCACTTTTAACAAAATGGAGATTTTGATGGGATGTTACTATTTGGAGATAAATGCATTGTTTATTGCAGAAACAGCCTATGTTCCATATAAGAAGTGCTATTAGGCAACTGTGAAAATAATGTGTTTATTCCAGAAAGAACCCAAGCACCGTCACTTAGGTTCTTTCGGCAGTAAATTCATTCCTCCATTCATGATGGTTGGTGGCCCTGTAAGGATTAAGTGTTTCATGAACCTTCTTTTGTTTTTGCTGAGTCTGTTGTTGTTATGGTAATAAAACATGGAGTTTGTGCTTGTAGTGGAAATATAGGTGTATTTAGTGATTATTAAGTAGTGTGCAGTTCTTAAACCACATCTGACAGTTCAGACGATGAACCTAATCCTAAGCATAAAGAGTAAGGCATGAAGAAAAGTACAAGTGGGATGATGTCCAGAAAGCTAGAGTGCAAAGACTGAGGTATGTGCCCCACAAAGGAAAAGAGGTCACCCAGAAAGCCCCACCAAACATTGTAAACTGTAAGTGTAGCTATAAATGTCATTCAAAACTTACTGAAGAATCTATACAGGCAGTCTGGAATAAGATTCATTCTTTGGAGAGTAAAAACACACAAGACAACTACATGCAAATATTGGTTGAGGTTATGGCAGTAAAACATAGGCGTAAAAACCCTAATGTAGAGGAACAAGGTCAAGATGAGATTCAAAAAAAATGCTGATATGTTTATTGATAAATTATGTAACAACAAAAAATTACCCTCTCATAAACCCAATTTAAAACTGAAAGGTGTTCTAACTCTAGTATGTCGAAATGTTTTCTTTCAAGTTTTTGGCATTTCAGACAACAGAATTAAAAGTATCAATCAATATTCTGTCCTTAATAAAAGCCCAGTGGACAGCAGGGGAAAGTCAATAAGTGTGAAGTTGGTTCCAAGTGAAATTTGTGTACACATTCATAAACAAACTAAGAATGTTTGATGTGAAAGTAACCCATTACATAGGCAAACAAAAAAAAAATCTTGATGCACAACTTGATGTAAAAATATACAATATGTTCATTCTAGATAACCCTGACCCACAAGACAGAGTTAAGTATAGTTTCTACTACAAATACTTCAAAGAGAACTTCTCATATTCATTTGGTCGGCCACAAGTTGACGTTTGCTCATCATGTGGAAGCTCATTTGTAAAACAAAGACAAAGCTCCGAGTGAAAATGTTAAGTGCAATGTAGCAAATGAAATGGTTTTGCATAGCAG